>NC_061513.1:252879539-252992361 GCF_022539505.1 Lolium rigidum | reverse complement strand
ACGACGATTTAGGGTTTTCACCGCATAATCGGATCATCCTACTCCAGGTTGGGCCTCGCGGCCACGCACGGTGCTCGTAAGCCGATCCTAAACAAGGCCTAAAAACCAACACGAAGTTGATCCTCGGAACATCCCGTTTAGGACTTGCGAACGCCACCCTACGTGCCACCGGATCCTCCCCCTTTGTAAGGCCTAACTATTGCAGATATTAAACTAATCCTTGTAGAACAAGGAGCAATCGTAACGGATCAGATCTACTAAATAATGATCAAGCGGGTGCCGCCCCACACCTGAGATAGGCGTGAGGGCGGCTAGATATGCAAGGGTTGCACTACGTAAGCATGCTTAAACGAAGAACAATGCTAACCCTAACACATCTAATGATAACTACGTTGCTCGCCATCAAAAGCGCTTCAAGACGAGCAACGCATGAACAACGGGGGCTTATGCTGCCTAGATCGCAAGATGCGATCTAGGCAGCATGTCGCTTACCTGATAGAAACCCTCGAGACGAAGGAGTTGGCGATGCGCCGAGATTGGTTTGTTTTGGGGTTGAACGTGAGTTGTTGTTTATTCCATAAACCCTAGGTACATATTTATAGTCCAGTGGACTTTCTAATGTGGGCGTGCACTAAACCGTGCACGAGATAAACTCTAACTTTTAATCTAGATACAATCTACCATAATTAAAGATACACGGGCAACTTAGCCCAAATCCTCCATGCGAGGCCGCTTCATAGATCTTCCATGTGTAATCTTTCAAGCCCATTTTGATCGCGGCCCACCTCCTGATTTAGCCAAAATCTGGTGATAACAGAGAAGAACATTGGGCCGCTAACCAAAGCCATGTATCATGGTGGAAGTTTCAGCTTGGACATTAATCCTCAGAATCTCTTATGAGAATATTATTGTTGTTGAATGCTTAAAGCATAAAAGAGGAGTCCATTTTCTGTTTTCTATGTTGTCCCGGAATGGATGTGCTCAAGTTGAGATCTATCAAAATCGAGAAATCAAATGCGATTTATCTCCTTGGACCTTTGTACAAGTGGCATAGAGGTACCCCTTTGTGACACTTGGTTGAAACATATGTAATGCAATGATAATCCATTGAAGTCCGAGCTAATTAGGACAAGGTGCGGGCACTATTAGTATTCGATGAATGAGGCTTGCGACTTATAAGAGGTTTTATACATAACATATATGAATTATTACTACCGTTGACACAATTGTTTCCATGTTTTCAAAATAAAAAGCTCTAGCACATGAGTAATCCCTGCTTCCCTCTGCGATGGGCCTTTCTTTTACTTTATGTTGAGTCAGTTTACCTACTTCTTTCTATCTTAGAATCAAACACTTGTGTCAACTGTATGCATTGATTCTTACATGCTTTCTTATTGCACTCATCATATTACTTTGTGTTGACAATTATCCATGAGATATACTTGTTGAAGGTTGAAAGCAATTGCTGAAACTTAAATCTACCTTTGTGTTGCTTCAAAAACTCTTAAGAAGAATCTATTGCTTTATGAGTTAACTCTTATGCAAGACTTTTTGATGCTTTTCTTGAAAGTACTATTCATGAAAAGTTTTGCTATATGATTCAGTTGTTCAGTCATTATCTATCTGTTAGAAAACTATAGACCATTGCTTTGAGTCACTTCATTCATCTCATATGCTTTACAATAGTATTGATCAAGATTATGTTGGAAGCATGTCACTTCAGAAATTATTCTTTTTATCGTTTACCTACTCGAGGGCGAGTAGGAACTAAGCTTGGAGATGCTTGATACGTCTCCAACGTATCTATAATTTCTTATGTTCCATGATAGTTTTATAACAATACCTACATGTTTTATTCATACTTTATATCATTTTGATGCATTTTCCGGTACTAACCTATTAACAAGATGCCGAAGCGCCGGTCTCTGTTTTCGCTGTTTTGGTTTCAGAAATCCTGCACAGGAAATATTCTCGGAATTGGACGAAACAAAAGCCCACGGCCCTATTTTCCACGGAGGGTTCCAGAACATCAAAGAAGAGTCGGAGACGGCCAGCAGGGGGGCCACCCCATAGGGCGGCGCGGCCTGGCCCCCTGCCGCGCCCAGATGTGGGGAGGGAGCCTCCTGGCTCCCCCGACGCTGCCTCTTCGCCTATGTATTCTCCCAGTCGCGAAAACCCTAAAATATCAAGTCAAATTCCACGAAGAGTTCCGTAGCCGCCGCCATCGCGAAGACATGTTTCGGGGGACATAAGTCTCTGTTCCGGCACGCCGCCGGGACGGGGAATTGCCCCCGGAGTCATCTCCATCGACACCACCGCCATCTTCATCGCCGTTGCTGTCTCCCATGATGAGGAGGGAGTAGTTCTCCCCCGAGGCTGAGGGCTCTAACGGTAGCTATGTGGTTCATCTCTCTCTTCCATGGTGTGATCTTTATGTGATCATGAGCTTTGTATCACTATTAATCTATGTGCTACTCTAGTAATGTTATTAATGTAGTCTATTCCTCCTCCATGATGTAAAGAGGACAGTGTGTGCATCATGTAGTACTTGGCGCAGGCTATGATTGTAATCTCTTGTGGATTATGAAGTTAACTATTACTATGATAGTATTGATGTGATCTATTCCCCCTTTCATAGCTATTGTTGACAGTGTGTATGGTATGTTAGTACTCGGTCTAAATTGCAATGGTATTATCTTGGATTATGATTTGATGAGGATATCCCTATGAGTGGTGTTTGTCAAGTACTTGATGAACTTTGAGTGGAGCTTTTGTAGCCGCTACATGATGATTAGTGATTCCAATAGGAGAGTAATTCAGAGTAGCACAAGTGAAGAGAAGTTATCTAATTATCCAATTATGTGATCATTGTTGAGAGTGTCCACTAGTGAAAGTATGATCCCTAGGCCTTGTTTCTAAGCACTGAAACACCATTTCCAACAAGTTCTGCTACATGTTCGCTTGCTGCCATTTTTATTTCAGATTGCAATTACTACTTATAATCATCCATATTACTTGTAGTTCACTATCTCTTCGCCGAACTAGTGGACCTATACATCTGACAAGTGTATTAGGTGTGTTGGGGACACAAGAGACTTCTTGTATCTTAATTGCAGGGTTGCTTGAGAGGGATATCTTTGACCTCTACCTCCCTGAGTTCGATAAACCTTGGGTGATTCACTTATGGGAAACTTGCTGCTGTTCTACAAACCTCTGCTCTTGGAGGCCCAACACTGTCTACAGGAACATAAGCGTGCGTAGACATCAGTGCACTACCGCCCTTTTGCCACCGCCACCGCCATCGCGCCCTTTCACCACCGGCGCCACCGCCCTTTCACCACCCCCCTTTCGCCACCGCCACCTTCTTTACTTAATATAATTAGTTTTTAATTACTACATGTTATCAGGAGTGACACATATGGCGGACGATAGAGCCGACCCGGTAAGGGAGAACTATAATGCGGAAGCTGAGGCGCATATTTTTGGCATCATAGCCGGCGACATTCCTTATGTGTCGGCCGAAGAAGATGAAGAAGAGGATGTGTCTTCTTATCTGAACCTTGACGGCGACGGTGAAGGTCGTCAACAAGGTGATGACGAAGGAACAGGCTCTGTCGATGGAGGTGAACCGTCGACAAACACCTCCGGCGATGTTGATAAGAAATTAGCAACCACCTCCGGCGAGGTATATATATACATTGAGCCTCTGGTGATACAAATTTACCGATTTGAATAAATATGTGTATTAACTCGACTCTCTTTCTTATTTTAGCCCTCGGCCGCCGGATCGTCGAAAAAATCGGTGAAGACAAAGCGTGGCAAAACCAAGACGCTGAAACAAGGAGTAACATATAACATCGATGTTATCAGTCCAACCGGCAAGCCACTGGAGCCCAAAGCGGTGTACACCAAGTTCATCAACCAATGCGGAGTCGTTCTTAGAGACAGCGTCCCGATCACCGTCCAGGAATGGCATGAGCCAGTGAAGGCACGTGTTGGTTCCAGTTTCGTCAGCAAGAGAACAAAAAAGGAATTCTAGAGAAAGCTTATGGAGCATTTCGTTCTACCTCCGGAATACAACAAAAAAGATGAATTCGGTAACGACAATCCGGAGGGACGTCAGAGGAGGAGGCTGGTCAAAGAGTTCGCTCTTCAGAAGATGGCCACAGCATTCCGGACCTACAAGAAAAATTTAGCGGCTCAATATGTCGAGAAGGGGAAGACTCCGGATTTCACTGGACAGTATGAGTTGCTGAAAAATGATTGGCCCGAATTTGTGAGGCAAAAGAAATCAGATCAATTCAAGGCCATATCGGAAAAAATAAGGCAAATGCGGCTAAGAAAGTGCACAATCATATTATGGGGCCAGGAGGATACCGCCTTTCGGAGCCTAAGTTGCAGAAGATGGAGGATGACCTGACGGCGCGAGGAATCCCTCTAGGTACAGAGGGATGGGACCCAAGGGCCAAAAGCTGGTGGTACGGGCATGGGGGAACGCTAGACCCGGTGACAGGGGAGTGTGTTCACCGAGACACAATGTTTAAACCCACCCAAGCCCTTATTGACGCAATGAGGGATGCTCAAGAGGGGAAGATCAAGTTCAATAGAGAGAATGACGCGCTGACAAAAGCCCTCGGGAATCCTGAACACGGAGGACGTGTACGAGGCATGGGCAACATTCCGTGGAAACTAGGGTTTTCCCAGGAAAATGACCCCTATAGTTACAGAAGCCATAAGAGAAAGGCGGATCGGGATGCAGATGTTGTGGCGCGGTTGGCATCGGAATTTGATGAGATGAAGAAAACCCTGAATGTACTAGTACAATAAAGATCGGCAGCTGGGACGCATGAAGATCATCCAGCGGATGTCGGAAGCCAGCAGCGGAGAAGCAGCGTGGCTTCCACGGAGGCCCCGTCGGCTGGTGCTAATGCACCCTTGCTGGAGCCAGCTGGTGCTAATGCACCGACGATCGAAATTACTGCACCAGAGCCTCCTCGCTACCCCTTGGACGATGTAAAGGAGATGAAAGAATGTCATCTGCATTATCCAGTGGGGAACATTTCCATGAAGGTAGCCATTGGCAGTGCTTTACCATGTCTACCTGGAGCACTCCACCATAACAACCCCATTCAAGATGGCTATGCTCGTGTCACGGTGGAGGACATAGTCCAAGGGTTTGAGGACCTGGAGATTGACTATGCTACACCTAAAGGTGAGAGAAGACTTGGAGATGTCAAGCGCCAGTTCATTTTATGGAAAAAGAAGTTTATTAAGTTTCGAGGCGAGGCGCCAAGGCCAACAAGTCCACCCCCCTACGGTGGTGGTGGTGGTGGTGGAGGTGGTGGTTCACCTACACCTCCTTCACGTCAGCCGATGCCGCCCCCCAATCCACCTCCGGCGGGTAAGCAGACGTCGCCCCCCCCAGTCCGCCTCCGGCGGGTACGCCGACCCCCAATCCACCTTCGGAGATGCGGTGACCCAGCATACCACTGCATGTTGTAGTATACAAGTCGTTGATAAGGAGGCGAGTGGTTATGGGCTCCCACACCACAGGTGGCGCGGCCAGCTAGCGGGGCCGCGCCGGCCCGTGGTCCGGGGCCCCACCTTGGGTCTTCTCGGCTCCCCTTCGGCCTTCTCCGTCATCCGGAAAAATAGGATTTTTGGTGAAATTTCCTTCCACAGCTTGATCTTCCGAAATATTGCATCCCGACGGTGCTTTTTCCAGTAGAATCCCGGCTCCGGTGCGCGATCTCCAAATAATCATGAAACATGCAAAATAGATGAAATAACATAAGTATTGTGTCCCAATATGAAATATATCAATGAATAACAAGAAATTATGATATAAAATAGTGATGCAAATTGGACGTATCAACTCCCCCAAGCTTAGACTTCGCTTGTCCCCAAGCGAAACTGAACTCGGTAAACAGGACCACATGTTTATGGAGTGAAGAGTCGATAAATAAAATACGGACAAGAAGCATCATATTCATTCACACAAGACATTATAGTAACCAACTTCCTCATATAACTCAACTTGAAACAAGTATAAGGTAATCACAAATAAAGGTGCATAAGAAATCATAATTGGTGATGGCAAACTTTGTTCTTGGTCAGAGAACAGTTAACAGATTATACTTATCTATTGAGCAGCGCTCTCATATTAAAGCTTATGTGGCTCATCTTGCATACTCAATCATATTAATCATTGATGACTTTCAAAGCTATATTCATTCAGGTAAAACTTGTACTAAACAAGAAAGAGTAAAGACATGATGAAGCAAATCACAATATAATAGTTTGATCACAACAACTCAAATGCTTGCTTGAGATGGAGGGAAATAGGTTTACTCGACTCAACATAAAGTAAAAGAAAGGCCCTTCGCAGAGGAAGCAGGGATTAAATCATGTGCTAGAGCTTTTTCAGCTTTGAAATCATATAAAGAGAATAAAAGTAAAGTTTTGAGAGGTGTTTGTTGTTGTCAACGACTGGTAGCGGGTACTCTAACCCCCTTGCCAAACAGACCCCCAAAGAGCGGCTCCCATGAAGGACGTTATCTCTACCAGCAAGGTAGATCATTCCTCTTCTCTTTTGTTTACACATGTACTTTAGTTTATTTAAGGATGACACTCCCCCCAACCTTTGCTTACACAAGCCATGGCTAACCGAATCCTCGGGTGCCTTCCAACAATCTCATACCATGGAGGAGTGTCTATTGCAAAATTAAGTTGCTTACTAATGAATCGAGGCAAAACATGTGAAGAGAATTATTAATGAAAGTTGATTAATTGGGGCTGGGAACCCCGTTGCCAGCTCTTATTGCAAAATTATAGGATAAGTGGATGAAGCCACTAGTCCATTAGTGGAGGTTGCCTAACAAGACTCGAAGATAAAACACCACATACTTCCTCATGAGCTATAAAACATTGACACAAATAAGAAGTAATAAATTTTGAATTGTTTAAAGGTAGCACATGAAGTATTTACTTGGAGTGGCAGAAAATACCATGCAGTAGGTAGATATGGTGGACACAAATGGCATAGGTTTGGGTTCAGGTTTGGATGCACGAGAAGTATTCCCTCTCATTACAGGTCTTTGGCTAGCAAGGTTAAATAGCAAGCATAGGGGTTGAGGGAAACAAACAAATATACATGTGATAGACATAATCATGCATATTTCTTGTAAGCACAAACAACTTTAACTTTAGAATACTAAGCTAAGAACTGATAAGAAAGATAATAACATCTTCTACATGTATTTCCTCTATTCTTCTTAAACTCAAAGTGTTGTTGCTATTGACCATTGCTAAGTTTGCCAAAACCAGATAGATTTACTCAATGCTCCCAAAGTGGTACCAATACTAAAATCAAGATCAATCATATAGTAGAAATTGCAAACTAAAATAAGGTATGCAATATGTAAATGATAAGACTTCTCATTAATATTCCATAACGATAACTCACACCAAGGGATACATAGACAAACTAAAGGAGAGATACTTCCACACTGCAACCCATCTTATACGATAACTTCCCTACTCATGATATGACACTACTTGATAGTAAAAAGAAAAAGGTAGTGATGATGTGATACCGCGGCACTCCCCCAAGCTTGGAACAAACCAAGGGGATGCCAATACCGATGATGAGTTACTCCTTTGGCGATGGTGGTGATGAATTCCTCATGCGCTTCTTACGGCATCTCCTTCAGCTTCAGCCTTCTCAGCCTTGGCAAATCTGCACTAAGTCTCGAAGAGATTCATTGTTATCCGAAGTCGGCGATGGCGAACCCGTGACGGGCATCAAGTAATATCCCAAGCATTCTACGGAGTCGGTAATTCTCCTCCCCGAGTATCTCCACTTCTCTTCTTAGAGCCCCGTATTGACCACAAAACTCATCGGTAGTCCGTAGAGCTTCTTCCAAGACAGGGAAAGAGTCGAGGCCAAGAGCAGTGGGTAAGGGTCCCCGCAAGTTATGAGAGAAAGAACGTCGAGTATCAACGGATCCCACCAAGACTTGCTTACTCCCAACAAGCTTGTTGCTCTTGTTTTGACGACACCCTTTTCACTTCTTCCTTCGAAGGCCCTTTGCCCTTGTTGTCGGAGGCCATGGTGCTCCTAGATTGAAAATAGATCCTGGCCGAAACAGCTCGAAACAAAACACGTTGAGAAAACGATATACTGACCTCCAGGGGTCCGGGGGATTATATAATAAAAAATTTCAGAACAAACGGAAAGTACCGAGTCGAACCGAGTCGGAAAGGGGCGACGAGGCAAGGTGTCCTCATAGGTCGGCGCGGCCAGCCGGGGCCCGCGCCGGCCTATGGGGGCACGCCCTCGTGCGTCTCCTCCACTCCGTTTCGATCTCGTAATTTTTCATATTTTCCAAAAACAGCAAAAATATTGTTCGGAAAGTAAATTGCGAACTTTTCATTACCAAGCATCGTTACCTATTCGAAGTCGAGTTCGGCGGATCGTCAATTTGTCCTTTGATGAAAGCCTCCGGTGTTTCCACTTGAATAATATCAACATCAACATTATAGGAATCACCCGAGATATAATGTTTGAGTCTTTGTCCATTCACCACTTGCGTAGCATTGCCTTGGAGAGAGCTAATTTTAATTGCTCCTGAACGATACACCTCCTCAACAACATATGGTCCTTCCCATTTCGAGAGTAATTTCCCTGCAAAGAGTCTGAGACGAGACCGATACAATAGGACTTTATCCCCAATAATAAACTCTCTTTTGATGATCCTTCTATCATGCCATTTCTAAACTTTCTCTTTAAAGAGTTTAGCATTTTCATAAGCTTCACTTCTCCATTCATCTAGAGAACTTAATTGTAGCAACCTCTTATTACCGGCAAGTTTAGGATCTTTATTTAATTCTTTAAAAGCCCAATAAGCTTTGTGTTCTAGTTCTAAAGGTAAATGACAAGCTTTTCCGTAAACCATTTTATAAGGTGACATTCCCATGGGGTTTTTATAAGCAGTTCTATAAGCCCATAGTGCGTCCTTCAATTTACTAGCCCAATTCTTTCTAGATTTATTAACGGTCTTTCCCAAAATAGATTTAATCTCTCTATTCGATAATTCTACTTGACCACTAGTTTGAGGGTGATAAGCGGAAGCAATTCTATGATTAATACCATACCTAGCAAGAGTTTTTCTAAAACCTCCATGAATAAAATGAGAACCTCCATCCGTCATAATATATCTAGGTACTCCAAATCTAGGAAAAATAATATCTAAAAACATTTTTAAAGAGGTCTCACCGTCAGCACTTTTTGTAGGTATGGCTTCCACCCATTTAGTAACATAATCAATAGCAACAAGTATATGAGTGTTACCTTCTGAAGAGGGAAAAGGTCCCATGAAGTCAAATCCCCAACAATCAAACGGTTCAATAACAAGAGTATAATTCATATGCATTTCATTGCGTCGGGAGATATTACCAACCCTTTGACATTCATCACAAGATAAAATAAACTTCCTTGCATCTTTGAAGAGAGTTGGCCAATAAAAACCTGATTGTAGAACCTTTTGCGCGGTTCTATCTCCGGCGTGATGTCCTCCATAAGCACTACCATGACATTTACTCAATATCTCTTGTTGTTCATATTCGGGAACACACCTTCGCAGAATACCATCCACTCCTTCTTTATATAAGTGTGGGTCATCCTGAAATAATGCCTCAAGTCATAAAAGAATTTCCTCCTCTGCTGAGCTGAAAAGGTTGGAGGCAAGTACTTGGAAACAATAAAGTTAGCATAATCAGCATACCAAGGATTGTCTCGCGAGCTCACCTTTATTACAGCCAATTGTTCATTTGGAAAACTATCATTAACGAGAACAGGATCATAAGCAATATTTTCCAATCTAGACAAATTATCAGCAACAGGATTATCAGCACCTTTCCTATCTACAATATGTAAATCAAATTCTTGCAAAAGAAGTACCCATCTAATAAGCCTTGGCTTAGCATCTTTCTTTGTCATAAGGTATCTAATTGCAGCATGATCAGTATGAATTGTGACTTTTGAATCAACAATATAGGATCTAAACTTGTCACAAGCAAAGACTACAACTAATAATTCTTTTTCAGTTGTAGCATAATTTCTTTGAGCAGCATCAAGAGTCTTGCTAGCATAATGAATAACATTTAATTTTTTATCCACTCGCTGTCCAAGAACAGCGCCTACAGCAAAATCACTAGCATCACACATAATTTCAAATGGTAAATTCCAATCAGGAGGTTCAACTATAGGAGCAGTTGTTAAGGCTTTCTTTAGAGTTTCAAAAGCTTCCTTACAATCATCATCAAAAACAAAAGGTACATCTTTTTGAAGAAGATTAGTAAGAGGCTTTGAAATCTTGGAGAAATCTTTAATAAATCTCCTATAAAACCCAAGCATGACCAAGAACACTACGAATACCTTTAACATCCCTCGGATAGGGCATCTTCTCAATTGCTTCAACTTTAGCTCTATCGACTTCAATACCTCTCTCGAAATTTTATGTCCCAATACAATTCCTTCATTAACCATAAAGTGGCATTTCTCCCAATTAAGAACAAGGTTAGTTTCTTCACATCTCTGCAAAACTTTATCAAGGTTTCGCAAGCAACTATCAAAAGAATTCCCGTAGACGGAAAAATCATCCATGAATACTTCCACAATACTCTCACAAAAGCCAGGAAAAATAGCAGACATGCATCTTTGAAAAGTAGCAGGAGCATTACATAAACCAAAAGGCATACGCCTATAAGCATAAGTTCCATAGGGACAAGTAAAATTGGTTTTCTCTTGATCTTTAGTTTTAACGAAGAATTTGTGAAAACCCGTAATAACCATCAAGAAAACAAAAATGAGTATTTTTAGACAACCTTTCTAGCATTTGATCAATAAATGGTAAAGGGTAATGATCTTTCTTAGTAACTTTATTAACTTTTCGATAATCAATGCACATTCTATACCCTACAACTACTCTTTGAGGTATGAGCTCATCATTATCATTAGGCACAACAGTCATTCCTCCTTTCTTAGGAACGCAATGCACATGACTAACCCATCTACTATCAGCAATAGGATATATAATACCAGCTTCAAGAAGTCGTAATACCTCATTTCTTACCACATCCTTCATCTTAGGAATTAGACGACGCTGAGGTTCAACAACAGGCTTCGCATCATCTTCCATATTAATGGCGTGTTGGCAAATAGAGGGAGAAATCCCCTTCAAGTCATCAAGAGTATAGCCAATAGCACCTCGGTGTTTCTTCAATATTTGCAATAATCTTTCTTCTTCAAACTCGTAAGCTTAGAACTAATAATAACAGGATATATTTTCTTATCATCAATATGAGCATATTTAAGATTATCATGCAAAGGCTTTAAATCAAAAACAGGATCTTCCTTTGGTGGCGGTGTTGTACCCAAATCTTCCACCGGTAAATCATACTTGAGAATAGGCTGACGAAGAAAAATCTCCTCAAGCTCATCTCTTTCTTTCCTAAAAACTTCACTCTCGCTATTCTCCAAATGTTGCTGCAAAGGATTATTAGGAACAAGAACAATAGATGCGCACTGCTCCATTTTAAAATCATTACTAGGCAAATCAGCTTTATAAGGAGTTTTGGTAAATTTAGAGAAGTTAAACTCATAAGATTCACCAGCAAATTTAGTCAAAATTTTCTCTTTCTTGCAATCTATAATAGCTCCACAAGTATTTAGAAAAGGTCTACCAAAAATGATAGGACAATAATCACTAGCAAGCAGAATCCAAGTACCAAAAAGTCAGCAGGATATTTAATCTTACCACATAGAACTTCCACATCTCGAACAATACCAATTGGAGAAATAGTTTCTCTATTAGCCAGCTGAATAACCACATCAATATCTTCAAGTTCACAAGAATCAATTTCGTGCATAATCTCCGTGTAAAGCTCATAAGGTATAGCACTAACACTTGCACCAATATCACATAAACCATAATAGCAATGATCACCAATTCTAACGGATAGCATAGGAACACTAACTTGTTTGGGTTTATTAGGATGTGAAACAATATTAGAAGCATCTTCACGGAAAATAATATGACCATCCTCCACATTTTCAGTCACAAGATCTTTAACTATTGCAACAACGAGGTTCAACTTTTATTTGTTCTTCGAGTTCTATAGGTTTCTTTTCACTTTTATGAACCGCACTATTTATAACAGAAGTACCCCTTCATTTTAGCAGGAAAAGGAGTTTTTTCAATATAAGCTTCAGGAATAACATGATCAGCAGTTTCAACTACAACACACTTATTAATAGATGAATCAATTTTATCTTTATACTGTTCATGATACTTGTCAAAATTCTTCTTAGGCAATTCATAATGAGAGACAAAAGCTTTATAAAGATTTGCAGCAACTTGAGAATCAAGACCATATGTAGCACTCATATTATGAAATTTATCAGTATCCATAAAAGCTTCAATGCATTTATAATCATAAATTATACCTGATTCTCTATCCTTGTCGTTCTCCCAACCTTCGGTATTTTCTTGGATCCGATCAAGAAGGTCCCTTTTAAACTCTTCTTTGTTGCGCATAAATGATCCGTAACAGGAAGTATCCAAGCAAGGTCTTGTCTTGAAAAGAAAGTCTTGCATAGAAATTATCAATAATAACATTACCAGGAAGCTCATGAATGGGGCATTTGAGCATTAAAGACTTCAATCTCCCCCAAGCTTGGGCAATACTCTCTCCATCATGAGGCCAGAAATTATATATGCGGTTCCGATCTTTGTGAATTTCACTTGGAGGATAAAATTTGGAATAAAATAAAGGCACAATGTCCTCCCAATCAAGAGAATCACCATTCTTCAGACGAATTTATACCTATGCGCCGCTTTACCGGACAGACGATATAGAGAATAGTTTCTTTCTAACTTCATTCATAGCAATACCTGCACATTTGAATAACCCGCATAATTCATGCAAAAACAGTAAATGATCACCAGGATGGACAGTTCCATCCCCTTCATAGCGGTTATCCATAACACGTTCAAAAAATTTCATAGGTATTTTATATGGTATTACTTCCTCACCTGGCGCCTCATCCACTACCGTTGCAGTAGTAGTAGATTTCCCAAATAGAAATTGAAGAGAAGATCTCTCCATAATGACTTATAGCAGCAGGCAGAAATAAAATCAGCACAAACAAGTAAAGGTTTTCCTTACCAATTCCACTTACCAATAGCGCTTCACTCCCCGGCAACGGCGCCGGAAAATAGTCTTGATGACCCACAAGTATAGGGGGTGTATCGTAGTACTTTCGATAAATAAGAGTGTCGAACCAAACGAGGAGCGAGAAGGTGTTGACAAGCGAGTTTCGATGAAGGATTCACTGTAAATGCTCACGGACAAGTTTTCGGGGGTTTTGATGTAACGGATGAATAAAGTACAAGTAAGTAAAATGCGAGAGAAATAATTGCAGCGAGTGGCCCAATCCTTTTTAGCACAAAGGACAAGCCGGTTTGTTTACTTATAATGACCAAACGTTCTTGAGGACACACGGGATTTTAGTCTAGTGCTTTCGCTACATACAGCTGATTAATCTTCATTGTTTTGATAAGTGTTGTGTGGGTGAACCTATGCTAATGTACCGCCCTTCCTAGGACTAATACATACTTGTGATTATACCCCTTGCAAGCATCCGCAACTACAAGAAAGTAATTAAGATAAATCTAACCACAGCCTTAAACTCGAGATCCTGCGATCCCTCCCGCATCGATATACCAACGGGGGCTCGGGTTTCGTCACTCCGGCAACCCCGCAATTGGCAAACGAGTACAAGATGCATTCCCCTAGGCCCATAAAGGTGAAGTGTCGTGTAGTCGACGTTCACACGACACCACTAGAAGAATGACACCACAACTTAAATATCATAACATTGAATATTACTCAACCATAATTCACTACTAACATTTAGACTTCACCCATGTCCTCAAGAACTAAACGAACTACTCACGAGACATCATATGGAACATGATCAGAGGTGATATGATGATGAATAACAATCTGAACATAAACCTTGGTTCAACGGTTTCACTCAATAGCATCAATAACAAGTAGAAATCAATACCGGGAGAGTTTCCCCTATCAAACAATAAAGATCAAACCCAAATTGCTACAGTGGTGACGAGTTGCAGCGGTGGAGATGGCGGTGATGATGATGAAGATGATGGTGATGGTGATGGAGATGATGTCCAGCTCGATGGTGGTGACGATGGCGTCGATTTCCCCCTCCGGGAGGGAATTTCCCCGGCGGATTCCTGCCCGCCGGAGAGCTCTTTCTCTCTGGTGTTCTCCGCCCCGCAGAGGCGGTTGTAACCCTTCGTGAGGATCCCTCTGTGGCTTAGGTCTTCGGGACGAAGGGTTTCGCGAAGAAAAGGAGGCGAAAGGGGCTGTGGGGCCCCCACACCACAAGGTGGCGCGGCCGGAGCCATGGGCCGCGCCGGCCTGTGGTCCGGCCCCACCTTGGGTCTTCTCGGCTCCCCCTTCCGGCCTTCTCCGTCATCGGGAAAAATAGGATTTTTGGTGAAATTTCCTTCCACAGCTTGATCTTCCGAAATATTGCATCCCGACGGTGCTTTTTCCGGCAGAATCCTGGCTCCGATGCGCGATCTCCAAATAATCATGAAACATGCAAAATAGATGAAATAACATAAGTATTGTGTCCCAATATGAAATATATCAATGAATAACAGCAAATTATGATATAAAATAGTGATGCAAATTGGACGTATCAGATACCGCCTTTCGGAGCCTAAGTGGTAGAAGATGGAGGACGACCTGAAGCAGCGAGGAATCCCTCTAGGTACAGAGGGATGGGACCCAAGGGCCAAAAGCTGGTGGTACGGGCATGGGGGATCGCTAGACCCGGTGACAGGGGAGTGTGTTCACCGACAGACAAAGATTAAACCCACCGAAGCCCTTATTGACGCAATGACCAAAGCTCAAGAGGGAAAGATCAGGTTCAACAGAGAGAACGACGCGCTGACATTTGCCCTCCGGAATCCTGAACATGGAGGACATGTACGAGGCAAAGGCGCCATTCCGTGGAAAGTAGGGTTTTCCCAGGAAAATGACCCGTACAGTTACAGAAGCCGTAAGAGATAGGCGGATCGGGATGCAGATGTTGTAGCGCACTTGGCATCGGAATTCTATGAGATGAAGAAAATGTTTCATGTACTAGTACAAGAAAGATCGGCAGCTGGGACGCATGAAGATCATCCAGCGGATGTCGGAAGCCAGTAGCGGAGAAGCAGCGTGGCTTCCACGGAGGCCCCGCCGGCTGATGCTAATGCACCCTTGCTGGCCCCGGCTGGTGCTAATGCACCGACGATCGATATTACTGCACCGGAGCCTCCTCGCTACCCCGTGGACAATGTAAAGGAGATGAAACAATGTGATATGCATTATCCAATGGGGAACATTTCCATGAAGGTAGCCATCGACACTGCTTTACCCTGTATACCTGGAGCACTCTACCACAACAACCCCATTGAAGATGGTTATGCTCGTGTCACGGTGGAAGACATAGTCCAAGGGTTTGAGGACCTGGAGATTGACAAAGCCACACCCGAATGGGAGAAAAGACTTGGAGATGTCAAGCGCCAGTTCATTCTATGGAAAAAGAAGTTCATCAAGTTTCCAGGCGAGGCGCCAAGGCCAACAAGTCCACCCCCCTCCGGTGGTGGTGGTGGTGGCAGTGGTGGTTCACCTACACCTCCTTCACGTCAGCCGACGCCGCCCCCCAATCCACCTCCGGCGGGTAAGCAGACGCCGCCCCCCAGTCCGCCTCGGGCGGGTACGCCGCCCCCCAATCCACCTCCGGCGAAGAAGCAGAAGCAGTCCTGGACTATTAACCCGGACCCTTATGTACCTAAGACCACAAAGGTACCAGATCCATCACTGAAGCCTCTCCTCCCAAGGCCTTGGGAATGTAGTGTCGAGGAAACTGACACGGCCGCGGCTGCTCAGCATGAGAAATGGAAGGCGGAAATGAAGGCGAAAAGAGAGCCTGAGCCCAAGCCAGTATTTTCTGAGAAGGAAAAGAAGTGGGCTAAGTCATTTTTGAGCACACCGTCCCAAGCCGAGAAGAATATGTCTGACGTCTATGGACGTGAACTTCGTAGGCAAGCACTCATGTTGAAGGAGAAGAAAGACTTGGCGGAGAAGGAGAAGAAAGCCTTGGAGAAGGAGAAGAAAAGCGGGAAACAAGTTGCCCAGCTCGGGGAACAAAATAAACAATCGATCCCCCCGCTCATAGTGAAAGCCGCCGGTCCGGATGCTGAACTAATGGATCCCGCTATCATAGCAGTTGCGGCAGCACAGGGAATGACTATAACGGGTGCCAGAGAAAAAGCGGCCGAGATCGGTATGACTCTTCGTGCAGTGTTAGGCCTTGAGGAGGCGCCAATGAGTGAGGTAGCAATTACATATGTGCCGAATGGGCCTCTCGTCGAGCCTGCGCAGGAAAAGGATCTACCAGCACAAATGCAAAATCTGCTACGTTGGTACAAGGGTTACATAAAAAATAACGCCGGCAAAGAATATATTTATACGGAAGTTAGACATGAGCATCACTTCAAACATTACTATGTAACAGTTCATCTGAGTGAATTGTTCCAGCTGTTCAATCTGCGCGAGCTCGACAAATCTATCATCAGTTGCTACGTTCTATAAGTGATTTATTTCTACCCCATCTCGTTTATTATTGCATGCACTATATATATTGTCCTAACTATATTGTTGTGTACGCTATTATGCAGAATGAAGATTGGGGAATGCCAAAAAAGGAACATCCATGATGTTGGGTTCATTGACCCGCACATCGTTAATGGATATGTGTTAGAAAAACACCCCCGCGACGTGGAGCAAGACCTGTTTGATTTTCTTACAAAGCAGCAGCTCAAAAGTGAAATTCTATTTCCGTACCATTTTGGGTGAGTGTTTCTGTCTTGAGCACATTCTCTTTTGTTTATTCCATGCATGGTATGTCTAATCGATGAGTTATGCATGATTGTCCATGTATCGTGTCCGCAGGTTCCACTGGATTCTGCTCATAATTGAATTTCACACCTCCAGAGTTCTCGTCATGGACTCTCTGAGTATGGATCCAAAGCTTTGGGTCAACATGAGAAATATGATGCAAAAGTAATTATTTTCAATCATTTGCGCTCTATATCGATCGGCCTCTTTCGTTCATTTCCTAATATCAAGTAACTAATAACTCCCTTGTTCATTTAATTTTCTTTGCCCTGTAGGGTTTGGAGACGGTTCACAGATGAAACGGTCGGTGAATTCAAAAAAGAGCTAGAATTTATAAAGGTACTGTCTGGGGATGTTCAGCCACCAGGGACCAATCTATGTGGATACTATGTTTGTGAGTTCATCCGGAGATACACCTCTGAGCGGAAGCCGTTGGAGAACAACGTCAAGAGGAATAACTTGCGGAAGACGCTTAGTCCAGAAGCTCGCTTCCGACCAATTCAAGAGGAACTAGCAGGATTTTTGATGAGGGAAGTCCTCCATCCTAAAGGAGAACACTATTACGAGGATGTAGAACTTCTGATGCCGTAAATTATGTATGGAAACTTGTTTGAAATTGTATATGGTCATCCGAGATTGAATATATATTGTATATTCCTCTTGAATTCTTCTTGGTTCTAATTTCAAACTTGTTTGAAATTGTACATTCATATGCATGTATATAGTAGCATAGAATATGTGAAACTTCTTCAAAATTAAAATAAAACACAAAATAAAATATAAAAGAAATAAAATAATACAAATTAAAAAGAAACCAGATTTAGGGGAGGGGGCTAAAACCCTAACCTGCGGAGGCCTTTAGTCGCGGTTGGCCGGGAGAACCGCGACTAAAGGTCCTCCGCCCGACGGACGGTTGGCGCCCACGTGGATGGGCCTTTAGTCGCGGTTCGTAAGCAACCGCGACTAAAGGGGGGCCTTTAGTCCCGCATATTTAATCCCGGTTGCGCAACTGGGATTAATGGCAGTTGCCAACCGGGATTATAGGCCCTTTTTCTACCAGTGAGGAAAAGAGCACACACGGCACAAAACACCAACGGGGAGCAGAAAAAAGCAAAATCCAAAAGCACAAGCAAAAAAGAAGAGTAACAATAGGAGATGAATAAAAAGAGAGCTCAATCGAAAGAGGACACTACCCTAAAGCTCATCACATCACGAGACAGAAACATGGAGAGGTGAATAGAAAGAGGCAAAAGGAAGAACTCGTGGTGGTTACCACAGACTGCTAAAGAGAACCTGCAGTTTTTGATCTCTGTATGATCGGTTTGCAAAGAAGGCAAAAAGAAAAGAAGGAAGGCAGTAATAGGTGGGAAGGAACACCTATGGAAGGACACGTTAATGTTGCCAAAGAATATGGGGGTGACACGTTAACTAAGACCAGAGTAACGTGTCAAGGCACCAGTAAAAATCCCACCGCATTAGCCCATATCACAACCACCGGGAGTCTCTCAATAGATAAGGAAAGGAAGGGTTATCAAACTGACCAGCCAGCTGATTAAACGTAAAAGGACACGTGCCGCACAACGTTTGGAGGAAAGGCAAGGAAAATAGCACATCTACAGTGCATGAATTACGGAGAGCGTTTGAATTCAGCTAGCTTTTATATAGTGTATAATGCACGGCAATGACCGTGGGTAGCTGGCAATTTTCAATGCTTCTTCACATATGTAATCCTTCTATTTTTCTAAGTTTTACCTGCTTATTTTATTGGGCTTAGAGCATGTAGATGAATATTCAACGCTTGGAAGTCTGCCGTGAGAGAGATAGAAGAGGAAATTGACAGCAAAGGGATTCTTCGGTGTCTTCTCAGGAAATTGATGATAGATTCACGAATCTTCAGGTGAAGGAAATTATTTGACAGCTTCAAAGCCGTAACTTGGTTTATAACTTTAGTGCCGTATTTATCTCCGGAAGAAGATTTTTACTTGCCGCGTATTTTCTTATCTATGTTTTTCCTGGTTCCCTCTCCTATTTTTAAAGAAATAATTTTCCGGACATGATCTTGTATTTCTTTCTTGTATTTTATTACTGTATCTATATGTTTTTCCTGCTTCTGTTTATAGTATGATCTGCCGCGACTCTCGTATCTATCATCCACACCTTCACTATGTGTTATTTATATTTTTAATAAAACACAGCATGAACTATGTGTCCCTGATTGGTTCTGCCACAGATTGATCTAATGTTTACCTTCATTGTCTGCGATGTGTGATTGTTTAATGTTTTGTTTCTTTCGGTTGATTTGATAGTATCTATCAGAGGAGTTGCTTTGAGCCGTTTTCAATAGTGACCTGGTATCAAACTATATCCGATGCGTTATATTATGACTGGTTAGATTTTGAGGAAGCAAAGAACATATACGCAATTGTACACATCATCCGCATAAGTGCGGCCTCAAATGCATCTTATTAACCTTGGACTTGGATTTAATTGTCCAGTAAGTGGAACAAACCTCTGTTATAGTGACTTGCAGAATCTGTGTGTATGGAATCCACTTACGTACCAGTATATGGTCGTCTGTGTTTAACTAAAATCTCAAATTTATTCAAATAAAATAGACCTTAACTGCCTTCACTCATAGCGATTGAAAGAATACATGTGGATCACACTTTTGTGCTCCAGACACAGTGAGCTGCAAACTTCCATTTCAGACATGACATATTGATCGAACCTACTATGAGCACACGGTACGCGACATATCTGCTAGCACTAGAGCAATGAGAAATGAAATAATTTGATGAATGGTCCAATGGAATGAACTAACAGAAGAAACACCGGGTTGGTCCTAGTACAGATCATCACTCGACACGACCAGATGGATGAAGGAAAGAAGAGAGAGACAAGGAGGGAGGAAGCGGCAGGAGGAGGACGGAATAATGGGACAAGGAAGACCAGCTCAGAAGGACGGGAAGCTTGCGCAGCGTTGGTTGAGGTAGACGGAGCAGCCGTCCCTGGGCACGATGGTGGGCATGTACACGGGGTCGTCGCATCCGTCCGTGGTGTCCCGCTTGAAGTCGGCGACGGAGACGAAGAGCGCGAGGAAGAGCACGAGGTGGTTGAGCGCGTAGCGCTGGCCGACGCACTGGTGCGCGCCGGCGCCGAAGGCCAGGAAGTTGCGCTTGTAGGCCACGTCCTCCCTGCGCGCGTCGGAGAAGAAGCGGTCCGGGTCGAAGGCGTGGGGCGCCGGGAAGCCCTGGAAGGAGGACTCGTAGACGGACGGGAACACGATGGCGCCCTTGGGCACCGTGTACCACTCGGTGAGCTGGAACGGCTCGCCCGCGATGTGCGGCACCAGCGTCGCCGGCGGCCGGTACCGGACCACCTCGCGCGCCACCGCCTGCGTGTACCTCATCCCCTGGATCTTCTCGGCGGTGATGGGCTCGCCGGACTCCGGCGACCAGACGGCCGCCACCTCGGCGCGCACGCGCGCGAGCACGTCCGGGTGGGACTCGAGCGCGGAGACCGCCCAGCAGAGGGAGGAGGTGGACGCGTCCTGCGCGGCGAAGAGGAAGTCGAACAGGAAACCCCCGAGCTCCTCGTCGTCGGTGTGCGCGGGCGGCGGGTTCCCGGCCGTCGCGGCCTCGTCCTGCATCCAGTAGTCGACGAGGCGCGCGCAGGTCCTTGTGGTCGTCGCGGAAGAGGCTGTTGCTGAACGGGCGGATTTCCAGATGCGAGCGCGGAAGTCCTTCTCTTCTCGTGTCGCGCTGTGCAGCTGGCCCGGGCGTACATACGCATGCCTTCCTTCACGTGAATTCCGCATCCTCCCTCTTAATTTATTTCTCTTTTCTTTTTCGTCCTCCCGTACGTGAATTGTTTCGATACCCGGCCGCGTGGATTCGCTCGGTCGCCTCTTTTCTGCTTGATCGATTAGCTACTCTTGCTTCTTCCTTCTGATCGGGAAATTAAACAACAAGGCACTCTTGCTCCTTCCATCTTCTTGGTGCACGTATGATTTATGTATTGATTACAGCAGGCCGGGCCTCAAACTTATCTCATCACATACTACTACTCTGCTTCTTGCTACGTCATCGACGCATAACACAATACTGAAACATGGATCCGATCAGATCCACACGTGCACCTGCATGTCAAATCATCCTCATCTCATCTCATCTCATCTCATCCGATCCAACCGTGCTCCACCAGGCCGGCTTCGCTCGCTCGCGCGCGTCACAATGAAGCTCCATCGATCGATTAATAAAGCTCCTCTTTATTCCCTCCATCGCTTGCAACCAAACTTGTTCGTACGTGCGCGTAAAATGCTACTAATAGATTTTTCACGTGCCCAACCCCTATTTGCGGACATTACCTTGCATCACATAATTTTTCAAAACATTTTGCACTACGCCGGGCCAGGTCTGTGGTTTTATTTACCTGCCGTGGACGGGCTAAAGAGTGACCACCCCATCGATTCAATTCAACCTCCTCCTGCTTCTAAATCCTCTCTTCAAAACTAAAGAGTCGCACCATTTGTCTAAATTGGCATATATCTACACCATAAAACACGTCTATATACATGCGAATCTAGACAAATCAGCGACACTTATTTCTAAAACGCAGGGACTACATATAAAAACTCTTCAAAATTAATAATAACCAAATAAAACCGCACAACTCCTATCCTAGTGCGTAGCTCCACCAGTGTTAAGAATAACCTCGGACTAAACGTGTAAAGCAACCACTTAACACTGTTACAAACTGCTCCCCTCAAGCATTACATTACACAAATGATGTTACTACAATTCGATGCCAGAATAAGCCGCCGCCACAGCCGGCTACTTGACGGTGTCGTCGAGAGTTGATGAAAGTGCGACACACTGAAGGCAATTGGTGCACCAATGTAGAGTCGACCGCCCGCGGCTCTGGAAGAAAGCCCTATCTAGGAATACAAGTATAGAATAAACAAAACAAGAAGAAATATGTGCCGCTGGAACTGCAAAATGGCAATATGTACTCAAACAATCACTACAAGCCTGTTACTCCATTGTAAAAACCCACCAAACGGCTATAGAAGACTAAAAACAGTGGTGGCACTGGAACCGCAAAAACAGCGATACAAGGATCCACATCTGGACCGGGAACCAGGGCCCGTCCATTCCATCTTGAACAAGACAGGGCAACTCAGAACATAACATGGAACACAAGATTGATTGTCACTCTTCATGCAGACACACTTGAACCAAACAGAGTGGTGCAGTTGTAACCTCGTAGGTAAGGGACGGCCTCGGAGAAGAGTGACTGCCAGGAGGGGCGCTGCTCTTCACAGAGACTTTGTTCAATCCGCTGCCACCGGATCGCCTACACAATGCGCTTCTGGATGTAGCCGATGACGCTCAACACCGCGCCTCCTCCTCTCCCTCAACTTGCCACCCAGAGCCCTGCTTCATACCCTTCAGCTGCTCCTCCGATATAATTTGAACCTGAATAATATACAAGAATTCAGCAATGTCTACGCATAACAAGCGGCAAACAATCAAACAAAACAAATCGAGGGCATACTACTACAAGGCTAATTTTATTCAAGACCACATGATGAAATACAGTGCTGCGTACATGTCATCAATCTGACATTCAGTTTGAGAAAGCCTAAAAAGAACGAAAAAGAACTTGGTTGTTCTTCCCCACAAGGAAAGGACAAATTCTCATTTATCAAAGATTTCCATTCTGGAGCATGTATATACAACTACAAGGATCTATATCTGAAACGGAAAACAGGGGCGATCGAGTACAAGACAGGGCTCCCCAGAACATGGCAAAAAAGACAAGGTTGCTTGCCACTCTTCACTCATTCAGCAAACACAACTGAACAAAACATGCACAGCAACATATACTGAACCAAACAGAGAATGGTGCGGTGGCAACCTGTTAGGTGAGGGCTTCAGAGAAGTGCGACTGCCAGGAGCAGCGCTACTCTCGACGGAGACCTTGCAGTCAATCCACCAGAGCGCCACCACGCTGCACTTCTTGATGTCCCCAATGACGTTCAGTAACACGCCTACTCCTCCTCCCAGCTCACCACCAAGACAACCTCCCGGAACCCCTGCTTGTCGCCCTTCAACTCGTCGGCCTCCTCCAATATGATAAGAACCTGAAAAATATGCAAAATTTCAGCTATGCCTATGCATAACAAGAAACAAAAAAGTAAAAAAAATCGAGCTCATACTAGTGCCTATAAATCTACTGAGTATGCACGCTACCAGTTTCCATGGCCACATCCATACAAATATGTGCAGCAGCATAAATCACTAAATATTCAAATATATAGCATTACACAAAATTTATTGCCCATACAATTAGCAGTAGGTATCTTCACTTACAGGATTTATTACAGCAAAACCAACACATTCATATGTATGATAGTCGGGCATGGTTCAAAAAAAAAGGAATAGAAGTAGTTGGACGCTGGTAGTTAAATTAATTAACAGTAATGCATATGCACACAAACAATTTAGAAATCTGGAAAAGAGTGCTATAAACCACTGATTATTGACATCGTGTACTATAATAGTTTCTAAATAAACAGATACAATTGATAATTACTACAGATAATTATTCCAGTTTGATATGCATCATGGATCAACTATAAACACTATTGACTCCAGGAGCATTGATCAAGGCAGAAATTAGGCATATAAACATTGATCAATATACTATTGATTGACTTCATCAAAGGAGATACTGTTAGAATCATCTAACCACAAGAATAATTCAAAGCAAATCCCGAAAATAGGGTTTGAAGATTGCCGAATCAAAGTTTCACAGGTTAGAAATGATCTTGCACAGTCAGAAAGCTTTGTCCCGTAAATTTTCACTTTTGATTGAGTTAAAACAGCATATTTCAGGTTTAAGCAACTTAATAGTGATACATTAAAAAGTCCAACCGAAATCCGTGTTAACCAAATAGAGGATCACCTAAACCCAATGAAGAAATGAAGAACAAATGCTCATGTAACGCATATACTTCGATGAATCTCAAACATGCATCTTTCTAATTAAGAGAGGCTTGATGGACTAATGGTGACAAACAAAGCAAGACTAAACAGCGCCAACATCGGGCAGCAGCATCAAGCATGCCAAAGGGAAAAAAAAAGTGACCTATCAATGCAGGAGCTCCTCGTGTGAGCCAACCATGCTAGCCCTGCTGGAAGCAACCAGCCGCGCGCCTGTCCTGTTGGCGTCACTCCCCCACCTGCTGTTATGCCAAGAAAGAATTTTTGAGTCAAACTGAATTAGGGGAAGAAGCGGTTTAGGTTTATGTTTTGGTATACCTGGACGGTGAAGTCCCGGAGCAGGGCGCGGCGAGGGCAGCACGGCTGGTCCTCAGCGGTCCGTGACGAAGGGCAGCACGGCGGCCTCAAGCGCCGCTGGAAGGCCTCGCCCGCACGGATGCGACGAGGAAGAGCGCGGCCAGGGGCTCGTCGACCGGTCACGGCGATGAATCGGCCGGGGAAAAGGGCCAGGAGGGGCGCCATCGCGTCCTGGTGCCGGCTTCCACCTCGCCGTATTGCAGCGCCCTGCCGAGCGACGCGGGCAGCGAGTTCGACGGAGCGCCGCGCACCGTCTGACCGGTGCACGCGCGCGCCGGCGAACGGGCTGCCGCGACGACATGGCTGCTGGGCGGCGCCTCTCCCGTCGGCATGTCCTGGGCGTGGGTGGTCAATCAGGTGGGTAGGCTCGGGAGCGGCTGGAACTTTGTCGGAGGGAGGAGAGGGAGATGGCCGGGGCGGCGCCGGAGGATGGCCGGAGCTGCTGGCCTTCGATCTGGCTGTTAGGATTTGGGTCGGGGAAGGGAAAGGAGATCGCGACTGCTACTTAACTTAGGGTTCGTTCGGGTGGTTTTGTTCTGCCCAGGATCAACAGCCACCGTCGATTTCCATCCGACGGCTACAAGCGAGACACAGCGGAAATGTTGGCCCAAAGATTTCCATGGTTTGCAGCCCAGGCCTGCGAATTTCCTTTTATTTACTTCTCGCTATTACATTAGCTGTTTCCACTCGCTCCTGTAAATTTTTGGGTTGCCGCTCTTCTTCGGGGGATTTTATAATTTGCCACACTTTTCTTTGCACTTCTATCATTTGCCATTTTATGTGTCACTGACAGGTGGTGGTCATGTGGCAAATAATAGACACTTTCAAGAAAAGTGTGGCAAATCATAAAATATCTCCTCTTCTGCATGTGCATGTGGATATAGGCAAGGCAATCAAGGTGGCAGGTTCTCAAGGCACCATCCGTGGAAAACACCCCGCCACGCCCACCTCGCCCCCGGTCATCCGGCTTATGTGGCTCCACCATCAAGAGCGGTGCTCTCGTCGACACCACGTGCCAACAATCGAGCGAGACCCCAAAGGACAAGTAACGTGATATCATCGCGTGTAAACATGCTTGTCTTATGTGCGAGTACAATGTGAAGATATCCACGCCAACAACTCGTTTGTAATCCCGAGGGACATGAAGATGCCCTAGCTAGTCTCGATGTGTAAGCATCACAACTACTTTTTCAAGGAGCAATTTACTAGGGCTCAAAGACACCTGAAAAGTGAAGACGAAGAAAAATATCCGAAAAAAGGTAGAAGTTTGAGAAACCCTAACTCTAGGGGGAGCTTTCCATGCTTATAGGATCGCATCGGCCGAAACTCGTATGCACATGTCACGTCTCACGGAAAAATACGTTGGTGGAGAAATCAACGTACTCTCGAGGATACCACTACACTATGACAAAACGACACATGAAATGATTGTTTCTTGCATGAAACGATTTCCATCCGACGGCTACAAGCGAGACAGAGCGAAAATGGGGGTGCGTTGGCCCAAAGGTTTCCATGGTTCGCAGCCCAGCCCTGCGAATTTCCTTTTATTTACTTCTTACTACAGTACTAATTTAAAAGTTTGGGTTGCCGCTCTTTTTCATGTGCATGTGGATATAGGCAAGGCAATTAAGGTGGCAGGTTTTCAAGGCAGCATCCTTGTTTTTCACGCCACCAAGCCGACCTCGCCCCAACCATTCGGCTTACGTGACTGCACAATCAAGAACGGTGCCCTCGTCTGCACCACGCGCCAACAATTGAGCGAGGCCCCAAAGGACAAGTAACGGGCATCATCGTGTGTAAACATGCTTGTCCTATGTGCGAGTAAAATCTGAAGAGATCCGCGACGACAACCGGTTTGTAACCCCGAGGGACACGATGATGCCCTAGTTTCGATGTGTAAGCATCACAACTAATTTGTTAAGGAGCAATTTACTAGAGCTCGATTGAGGCCAATTAGAAGGGAGTCACGAGGGTCCAATTTGTTGGACCCGGCCACGACGTCCAACAAGTGAAGACGGTGAAAAATATCTTAAACGGTAGAATTTTGAGAAACCCTAACTCCGGGGAGCTTTCCATGCCTCTAGGATTGCATCGACTAAACCTCATATGCACAGGCCCCACGTCTCACAAAAAAAAACATTGATGGGGAAATCAACAGACACTTGGGGATACAAGTACACTACCAAGATGACAAGCTGACACATGAAATGATTATTTCTTACATGAAATGAAAATGAGGGGACCCACAAAACAATGCCATATAGCCCACAAAACCGGATGGTGAAACATAAGAATGACTTCTCTCTAGTCATGTGCCTATGATCACCGACCGCGAGATATATTATTTTGGTATTGATAGGGTATATGTTTTAGTGTCTAAGTCTATGTCTTATGGTGTGGGGTTTACGGTATAGGTTGGGATTAATTCTAGATCTAATGTTCTATATATACATATATGGTTAGGCTCTAGATCTAACCCTACCCTCAAACCCTTAACTTAAACACCAGACCTGAACCCTAGATCTAAAGCCAGGACCTAAACCCTATCGAAAGTGGTGATTTCATATGAATTCTATCTCCGTTTGTATTGGAATAGTTCATAGGACCATGAACAACCCCAAAAGAGTCCAAGTTATAATAATAGTTGGATCAGTGGCACAAGAATTGGAGTTTTGAACCTCCAATGGAGACAATGCCTTTCCTCCAACTGGCTTGGCGCCTGAATCGCCATGCCCAACTGAGAAACTGAACCAGATTCTAAGGACATGTATCGCTAGCCGCTTGGTACATGGAATTCCTATCCGCAATTTTATGTTTTTCCATGCTTGCAGTAATCCATGGGATACATGGCCGGTTGTGTTTGTGGCCAAGCCTGATGCACATGACAAGGAAGTGCATTGCTTTCTTCATTTTTTTGGTAAGAAATTGATTTAGTTTGACCCGTATGATTTTTTGTCTCAATTTTTTCTTGATGTTAGGTTTATAAAGCGTTGCGCCAATTCATGTTGGTTAGCAGTAAGAGTTGATGAACCGCGCCAATTCTATGTTACTCCTCTATATGATGCGTCGCCCTCCTCTGGCGACCAGGGGGAAACCCTAGCCACCACCGCCTCAGGCCCCCACCTCCTCCCTTCCTTACCTCGCCGCCGGAGGGGCCCAGCAAAGCCGCGCGCTCCCCGAGGAAGGTGGCGGCGGGGCGTTTTTACCCCTCCCGCGTCTGTGGCGAGAGGGAGCTCGCTCGGGCGCGCGGCTCAGGGTGGCGGGTTGATGCGTGTAGTTGACACGTCCGTTGGGAACCCCAAGAGGAAGGTGTGATGCGCACAGCGGCAAGTTTCCCTCACTAAGAAACCAAGGTTTAATCGAACCAGTAGGAGTCAAGAAGCACGTTGAAGGTTGATGGCGGCGGAATGTAGTGCAGCGCAACACTAGAGATTCCGGCGCCAACGTGGAACCTGCACAACACAACCAAAGTACTTTGCCCCAACGAAACATTGAGGTTGTCAATCCCACCGGCTTGCTGTAACAAAGGGTTAACCGTATTGTGTGGAAGATGATTGTTTGCAGAGAAAACAAGAAAACAAGTATTGCAGCAGCATTTGTATTTCGGTATTAAAAGAATGGACCGGGGTCCACGAGTTCACTAGAGGTGTCTCTCCCATAAGATAAAAGCATGTTGGGTGAACAAATTACAGTCGGGCAATTGACAAATAGAGAGGGCATAACAATGCACATACATGGCATGATAAGTATAGTGAGATTTAATTGGGCATTACGACAAAGTACATAGACCGCCATCCAACCGCATCTATGCCTAAAAAGTCCACCTTCGAAGTTATCGTCCGAACCCCTTCCGATATTAAGTTGCAAAGCAACAGACAATTGCATTAAGTATGGTGCGTAATGTAATCAACAACTACATCCTCGGACATAGCGCCAATGTTTTATCCCTAGTGGCAACAACACAGCACAACCTTAGAACTTTCTGTCACTGTCCCAGGTGTCAATGCAGGCATGAACCCACTATCGAGCATAAATACTCCCTCTTGGAGTTAAAAGCAAAAACTTGGCCAGAGCCTCTACTAGTAACGGAGAGCATGCAAGATCATAAATAACACATATGTAATAACTTGATAATTAACATAACATGGTATTCTCTATCCATCGGATCCCGACAAACACAACATAGAGTATTACGGATAGATGATCTTGATCATGTTAGGCAGCTCACAAGATCCAACAATGAAGCACAATGAGGAGAAGACAACCATCTAGCTACCGCTATGGACCCATAGTCCAGGGGTGAACTACTCACTCATCACTCCGGAGGCGACCATGGCGGTGTAGAGTCCTCCGGGAGATGAATCCCCTCTCCGACAGGGTGCCGGAGGAGATCTCCGAGAATCCCCCGAGATGGGATCGGCGGCGGCGTCTCCGGAAGGTTTTCCGTATCGTGGTTTTTTCGCATCGGGGGTTTCGCGACGGAGGCTTTAAGTAGGCGAAAGGGCGAGTCGGGGGCTAACGAGGGGCCCACACCACAGGGCGGCGCGGGCCCCCCTTGGCCGCGCCGCCATGTGGTCCGGCCACCTCGTGTCCCCACTTCGTATGCTCTTCGGTCTTCCGGAAGGTTCGTGACAAAATAGGCCCCCGGGTCTTCGTTTCGTCCAATTCCGAGAATATTTCGTTACTAGGATTTCGAAACCAAAAACAGCGAGAAAACGGGAACCGGCACTTCGGCATCTTGTTAATAGGTTAGTTCCGGAAAATGCACGAATATGACATAAAGTGTGCATAAAACATGTAGGTATCATCAATAATATGGCATAGAACATAAGAAACTATCGATACGTCGGAGACGTATCAAGCATCCCCAAGCTTAGTTTACGCTCGTCCCGAGCGGGTAAAACGATAACAAAGATAATTTCGAAGTGACATGCCATCATAACCTTGATCATATTATTTGTAAACATATGTAATGAATGCAGCGATCAAAACAATGGTAATGACATGAGTAAACAAGTGAATCATAAAGCAAAGACTTTTCATGAATAGTACTTCAAGACAAGTATAATAAGTCTTGCATAAGAGTTAACTCATAAAGCAATAAATCAAAGTAAAGGTATTGAAGCAACACAAAGGAAGATTAAGTTTCAGCGGTTGCTTTCAACTTGTAACATGTATATCTCATGGATAATTGTCAACATAGAGTAATATAACAAGTACAATATGCAAGTATGTAGGAATCAATGCACGAGTTCACACAAGTGTTTGCTTCTTGAGGTGGAGAGAGATTGGTGAACTGACTCAACATAGAAGTAAAAGAATGGTCCTTCAAAGAGGAAAGCATCGATTGCTATATTTGTGCTAGAGCTTTTATTTTGAAAACATGAAACAATTTTGTCAACGGTAGTAATAAAGCATATGAGTTATGTACATTATATCTTACAAGTTGCAAGTCTAATGCATAGTATACTAATAGTGCCCGCACCTTGTCCTAATTAGCTTGGACTACCGGATCTTTGCAATGCACATGTTTTAACCAAGTGTCACAATCGGGTACCTCCATGCCGCCTGTACAAAGGTCTAAGGAGAAAGCTCGCATTTTGGATTTCTCGCTTTTGATTATTCTCAACTTAGACATCCATACCGGGACAACATGGACAACAGATAATGGACTCCTCTTTAATGCATAAGCATGTGGCAACAATTATTATTCTCATATGAGATTGAGGATATATGTCCAAGACTGAAACTTCCACCATCAATCATGGCTTTAGTTAGCGGCCCAAAGTTCTTCTCTAACAATATGCATGCTCCAACCATAAAAGGTGGTAGATCTCTCTTACTTCAGACAAGACGGACATGCATAGCAACTCACATGATATTCAACAAAGAGTTGATGGCGTCCCCAGAAGCATGGTTATCGCACAACAAGCAACTTAATAAGAGATAAAGTGCATAAGTACATATTCAATACCACAATAGTTTTTAAGCTATTTGTCCCATGAGCTATATATTGCAAAGGTGAATGATGGAATTTTAAAGGTAGCACTCAAGCAATTTACTTTGGAATGGCGGACAAATACCATGTAGTAGGTAGGTATGGTGGACACAAATGGCATAGTGGTTGGCTCAAGTATTTTGGATGCATGAGAAGTATTCCCTCTCGATACAAGGTTTAGGCTAGCAAGGTTATTTGAAACAAACACAAGGATGAACGGTACAGACAAAACTCACATAAAAGACATATTGTAAACATTATAAGACTCCATACCGTCTTCCTTGTTGTTCAAAACTCAATACTAGATGTTATCTAGACTCTAGAGAAACCAAATATGCAAACCAAATTAGCAAGCTCTAAGTATTTCTTCATTAATGGGTGCAAAGTTTATGATGCAAGAGCTTAAACATGAGCACAACAATTGCCAAGTATCAAATTATCCAAGACATTTTAGAGTTACTACATGTAGCATTTTCCAATTCCAACCATATAACAATTTAACGAAGAAGAAACTTCGCCATGAATACTATGAGTAGAGCCTAAGGACATATTTGTCCATATGCTACAGCGGAGCGTGTCTCTCTCCCATAAAGTGAATGCTAGGATCCATTTTATTCAAACAAAACAAAAAAACAAAAACAAACCGACGCTCCAAGCAAAGTACATAAGATGTGACGGAATAAAAATATAGTTTCAGGGGAGGAACCTCGATAATGTTGTCGATGAAGAAGGGGATGCCTTGGGCATCCCCAAGCTTAGACGCTTGAGTCTTCTTAGAATATGCAGGGGTGAACCACCGGGGCATCCCCAAGCTTAGAGCTTTCACTCTCCTTGATCATATTGCATCATACTCCTCTCTTGATCCTTGAAAACTTCCTCCACACCAAACTCGAAACAACTCATTAGAGGGTTAGTGCATAATAAAAATTCACATGTTCAGAGGTGACACAATCATTCTTAACACTTCTGGACATTGCATAAAGCTACTGGACATTAATGGATCAAAGAAATTCATCCAACATAGCAAAAGAGGCAATGCAAAATAAAAGGCAGAATCTGTCAAAACAGAACAGTCCGTAAAGATGAATTTTATTAGGCCACCAGACTTGCTCAAATGAAAATGCTCAAATTGAATGAAAGTTGCGTACATATCTGAGGATCATGCACGTAAATTGGCTTAATTTTCTGAGCTACCTACAGGGAGGTAGACCCAGATTCGTGACAGCAAAGAAATCTGGAACTGCGCAGTAATCCAAATCTAGTACTTACTTTACTATCAAAGACTTTACTTGGCACAACAAAACTCAAAACTAAGATAAGGAGAGGTTGCTACAGTAGTAAACAACTTCCAAGACACAAATATAAAACAAAAATACTGTAGTAAAAACATGGGTTGTCTCCCATAAGCGCTTTTCTTTAACGCCTTTCAGCTAGACGCAGAAAGTGTAACTCAAGTAACATCGAGAAATGAAGCATCAACATCATAATTTGTTCTAATAATAGAATCATAAGGTAACTTCATTCTCTTTCTAGGGAAGTGTTCCATACCTTTCTTGAGAGGAAATTGATATTTAATATTACCTTCCTTCATATCAATAGTAGCACCAACGGTTCGAAGAAAAGGTCTTCCCAATATAATGGGGCAAGATGCATTGCATTCAATATCCAAGATAACAAAATCAACGGGGACAAGGTTATTGTTAACCATAATATGAACATTATCAACCTTCCCCAAAGGTTTCTTTTTAGCATTATCAGCGAGATTAACATCCAAATAACAATTTTTCAATGGTGGCAAGTCAAGCATATCATAGACTTTTTAGGCATAACGAAATACTTGCACCAAGATCACATAAAGCATTACAATCAAAATCTTTGACTCTCATTTTAATGATGGGCTCCCAACCATCCTCTAGCTTTCTAGGAATAGAAGTTTCAAGTTTTAGTTTCTCTTCTCTAGCTTTTATAAGAGCATTTGTAATATGTTTTGTGAAAGCCAAGTTTATAGCGCTAGCATTGGGACTTTTAGCAAGTTTTTGCAAGAACTTTATAACTCCAGAGATGTGGCAATCATCAAAATCTAAATCATTACAATTTAAAGCAATGGGATTATCATCCCCAAGGTTGGAAAAAATTTCAGCAGTTTATCACAAGCAGTTTCAGCGGTTTTAGCAGCTTCGGGTAATTTTGCGCGCTTTGCACTAGGAGTAGAAGCATTGCCAACACCAATTATTTTACCATTGATAGTAGGAGGTGCAGCAACATATGAATCATTAGCATTGCTAGTGGTGGTAATAGTCCAAACTTTAGCTACATTTTCCTTTTTAGCTAGTTTTTCATTTTCTTCTCTATCCCACCTAGCACGCAGTTCAGCCATTAATCTTATATTCTCATTAATTCTAAATTGGATGGCATTTGCTGTAGTAACAATTTTATTTTCAATATCCTCATTAGGCATAACTTTCGATTTCAAAAGATCAACATCAGAGGCAAGACTATCAACTCTAGAAACAAGAATATCAATTTTATTGAGCTTTTCCTCAACAGATTTGTTAAAGGCAGTTTGTGTACTAATAAATTCTTTAAGCATGGCTCCAAGTCCAGGGGGTGTATTCCTATTATTGTTGTAAGAATTCCCATAAGAATTAGCATAACCGTTACCATTATTATAAGGATATGGCCTATAGTTATTACTAGAATTGTTCCGATAAGCATTGTTGTTGAAATTATTATTTTTAATGAAGTTTACATCAACATGTTCTTCTTGGGCAACCAATGAAGCTAATGGAACATTATTAGGATCAACATTAGTCCTATCATTCGCAAGCATAGACATAATAGCATCAACCTTATCATTCAAGGAAGAGGATTCTTCAACGAATTTACCTTCTTACCTTGTGGAGCTCTTTCCGTGTGCCATTCAGAGTAATTAACCATCATATTATCAAGAAGCTTTGTTGCTTCACCAAGAGTGATGGACATAAAGGTACCTCCAGCAGCTGAATCCAATAAATTCCGCGAAGAAAAATTTAGTCCTCGCATAGAAGGTTTGGATGATCATCCAAGTAGTCGATCCATGGGTTGGGCAATTTTTAACCAGAGATTTCATTCTTTCCCAAGCTTGAGCAACATGTTCATTATCCAATTGTTTAAAATTCATTATGCTACTCCTCAAAGATATAATTTTAGCAGGGGGATAATATCTACCAATAAAAGCATCCTTGCATTTAGTCCATGAATCAATACTATTCTTAGGCGGAGATAGCAACCAATCTTTAGCTCTTCCTCTTAATGAGAAAGGGAACAATTTTAATTTTATAATGTCACCATCTACATCTTTATATTTTTGCATTTCACATAGTTCAACAAAATTATTGAGATGGGTAGCAAGCATCATCGGAACTAACACCGGAAAATTGCTCTCTCATGACAAGATTAAGTAAAGCAGGTTTAATTTCAAAGAATTCTGCTGTAGTAGCAGGTGGAGCAATAGGTGTGCATAAGAAATCATTATTATTTGTGCTAGTGAAGTCACACAACTTAGTATTTTCAGGGTTGGCCATTTTAGCAATAGTAAATAAAACAAACTAGATAAAGTAAATGCAAGTAAACTAATTTTTTTGTGTTTTTGATATAGCAAACAAGACAGTAAATAAAGTAAAGCTAGCAACTAATTTTTTTGTGTTTTGATATAAGTGCAGCAAACAAAGTAGTAAATAAAATAAAGCAAGACAAAAACAAAGTAAAGAGATTGAGAAGTGGAGTCTCCCCTTGCAGCGTGTCTTGATCTCCCCGGCAACGGCGCCAGAAATTTGCTTGATGCGTGTAGTTGACACGTCCGTTGGGAACCCCAAGAGGAAGGTGTGATGCGCACAGCGGCAAGTTTCCCTCAGTAAGAAACCAAGGTTTAATCGAACCAGTAGGAGTCAAGAAGCACGTTGTAGGTTGATGGCGGCGGGATGTAGTGCGGCGCAACACCAGAGATTCCGGCGCCAACGTGGAACCTGCACAACAAAACCAAAGTACTTTGCCCCAACGAAACAGTGAGGTTGTCAATCCCACCGGCTTGCTGTAACAAAGGGTTAACCGTATTGTGTGGAAGATGATTGTTTGCAGAGAAAACAAGTAAAACAAGTATTGCGAGCAGATTTGTATTTCAGTATTAAAAGAATGGACCGGGGTCCACAAGTTCACTAGAGGTGTCTCTCCCATAAGATAAAAGCATGTTGGGTGAACAAATTACAGTCGGGCAATTGACAAATAGAGAGGGCATAACAATGCACATACATGGCATGATAAGTATAGTGAGATTTAATTGGGCATTACGACAAAGTACATAGACCGCCATCCAACCGCATCTATGCCTAAAAAGTCCACCTTCAGGTTATCGTCCGAACCCCTTCCGGTATTAAGTTGCAAAGCAACAGACAATTGCATTAAGTATGGTGCGTAATGTAATCAACAACTACATCCTCGGACATAGCGCCAATGTTTTATCCCTAGTGGCAACAAGACACAGACAACCTTAGAACTTTCTCGTCATCGTCCCAGGTGTCAATGCGGGCATGAACCCACTATCGAGCATAAATACTCCCTCTTGGAGTTAAAAGCAAAAACTTGGCCAGAGCCTCTACTAGTAACGGAGAGCATGCAAGATCATAAACAACACATATGTAATAACTTGATAATTAACATAACATGGTATTCTCTATCCATCGGATCCCGACAAACACAACATAGAGTATTACGGATAGATGATCTTGATCATGTTAGGCAGCTCACAAGATCCAACAATGAAGCACAATGAGGAGAAGACAACCATCTAGCTACTGCTATGGACCCATAGTCCAGGGGTGAACTACTCACTCATCACTCCGGAGGCGACCATGGCGGTGTAGAGTCCTCCGGGAGATGAATCCCCTCTCCGGCAGGGTGCCGGAGGAGATCTCCAGAATCCCCCGAGATGGGATCGGCGGCGGCGGCGTCTCTGGAAGGTTTTACGTATCGTGGTTTTTTCGCATCAGGGGTTTCGCGACGGAGGCTTTAAGTAGGCGGAAGGGCAGAGTCGGGGGGCTAACGAGGGGCCCACACCACAGGGCGGTGCGGGCCCCCCCTTGGCCGCGCCGCCATGTGGTCTGGCCACCTCGTGGCCCCACTTCATATGCTCTTCGGTCTTCTGGAAGGTTCGTGACAAAATAGGCCCCTGGGTCTTCGTTTCGTCCAATTCCGAGAATATTTCGTTACTAGGATTTCTGAAACCAAAAACAGCAGAAAACGAGAACCGGCACTTCGGCATCTTGTTAATAGGTTAGTTCCAGAAAATGCACGAATATGACATAAAGTGTGCATAAAACATGTAGGTATCATCAATAATATGGCATAGAACATAAGAAATTATCGATACGTCGGAGACGTATCACGGGTGCAGCAACGTGCGGCGGGCGCGGCGACGTACTACGGGCGTGGCTGCGTGCGGCTGGCGCGGCGGCGCTTATGGCCCCAGGCGGCGCGAAGGGGCCATGCGGTGCGGTGGAGGTGTGCTGTCGCCGGCGTATGGAGGCCAGGGCGGGATGTCCCTGGGAGGAGGTGCTGGGTGAGGGGCGCGACGGGACGGCGGCCCCGGAATCCTCGGCGGTGCGGCGGCCGCGGTGGGCGGCGCGGCGGCCGGATCTGGGAGCTCTTGTCTGCGGGTTTGAGCGTTCGTCCTCGAGCCCCGCGTTGGTGTTGGTAGGCGTCCCCTCTATGTGGCGTTCCGGTGGCGCCCACGGTGCTCTTCGGCGATGCTCCGTTGGCTACAAGCGCGTTGCTCCGGGGGTCGCGATCCGGCGGATGCATGTGGTGGTCTGTGCCGGTCCTTGTTGGGCGGGCGCGAGTTTTTGGGACACTTCGCTGGGCGAAAGCTTTGTACATCTAGCCGCCCTTACACCTATCTTAGGTGTAGGGGCGGCACCCCGCTTGATCTTTGTTTAGTAGATCCGATCCGTTACGGTTGCTCCTTGTTCTTCAAGGATTAGTTTAACATCCGCAATAGTTAGGCCTTACAAAGGGTTGGAGGATCCAGCGGCGTGTAGGGTGTAGTTTGCTAGCCCTAGACAGGATGTTCCGGGATCAACCTCGTGTTGGTTTTTAGGCCCTGTCTAGGATCGGCTTACGATCACCGTACGCGAGCGCGAGGCCCAATCGTGAGTAGGATGATCCGATTATGCGGTGAAAACCCTAAATCGTCGTAGATCGCTTTAGCTTTATCTTGATCAAGCAGGACCACCATATATTCGTACACCTCGTACGAATCATGGGTGGATCGGCTCTTTGAGCCGATTCACAGGACAACCTGAGAGCCGATCGAGGCTCGTATTTAACGTTTACGTGTATGCCATGCAGGAAACTAAGCAAGTGTGGTGACCCGGCATACCACTGCATGGTGTAGTATGCAAGTCTGATATAACACCAATGAAACACCGTTCCACTAGTATTATATCGCTCAGAGTGGTACAACAGAAACATATGCGGGTCCAGGGCATGTCTATAGAATTACAACAATTACTCAGTTACATAAGATCATCACAGCCTCCTACTTTACAATGAGGTAAAACTGCAAATAACTCCAGAAGAACGACTCGTAGACTAGTCTTATCGCGAACTCTAGTTGTAGAGTATTTAACTAGCTATAGAGGCTATGAATAGATTCTAGCTAAATAGGAGCTAAGTTTAGGAAGCTAGTTCCTTTCTATTGCTAATCTAGGTTTCTCCTTGTTGGATGTGGTATCCGCCTCTTCGACGAGTTCCTGTCCCTTGAAGTAGTTGTTGACTCCTCGATCTTCGTGTTGCACCTGTAGATCCTCCTTCGGTGCCTCCATATCTAAGCAGGGGATTTAAGAGTGGGATGAGTACGAGCGTACTCAACAAGTTCATTATAGGAAAGAGGTGTTTAATGCACTAGCTACAGCATTAGACCGGAAAGTCTAATACCAATGCAGGTTTTCATAATCATTTCTTCAAGAGGTTGCTTTTATTCGGAAGAACTATGTCCGTCGACCTTCACCGGTTTACTAGAACTTCATGGAGCTCCTTTCCGGCCGCGTTCGCAGCTTCCATATCCCGAACAGGGAGTGACAGGTCACGGTTCTTTACACTCGCGAGGTGTGTTGCTTTACCCATAAGAGATCTTAACCTTGGTGCCAACCGGGCGCGCAACCCGTCCACACTTCCTATGGTGTGAGGCCCGGTATAAGGTCTAGCCAATCATGTTCCTCCGCTACCTCGAACACCCACCCTTTTGTAAGATTGTCCTCCCCTATATCCATGATGAGACCGTTCCGGGCATTCATATGCCTTCCCCTATCATCATGGATAGACCGTTCCGGACACCTTACAATCCCTCATAGACCGCAATACCGTGGGGACTTAAGGCTTCCCCAGCCTACCGCTTGTTCTTCGAACGACAAGTGTCTACGGACCGTGCCGTGGGGACTTAAGGCTTCCCTAACCTACCGCTTGCCGCCGACAGATACAAGTGTCTACGGTAAAGCGCATCCGTTGATGAACGAGAGGTGGAAACACTTTTGACTACTTCGTCCCACTCCGGATCTTATGGTTAACACGGGTATTACGGCACAAGAATCACTCGGCGACATTTGTTGTTTAATCCTAGATGGATATAAACCCGTGCAATGGAACCTCCACCATATCAACACAATCCATGGTTCCATTGCCCACCACATAGTCATATTCATAGTTATGAAAGTAGTGGTTTTGGTTTTTATGCAATAGTGATAACCATAGTACTCGCAAGTAATTTGATAGAAATAATCAAATGGCATGAGCAAGTGATGAACTTGCCTTTCTTGACTCGCAAGATTATGCGAGCAAGGTCTTCGATACGCAATAACTCCAAATTCTGAAATAACATCATCGTCCGGTAAGGACGATGTTTAAAAGATTGGCAAGGATGCAATAATGCATAAGAATGAGATGCAATCTCTCTAAGCGTGACCTAACCCCGATGATTTAGGATCAGTGAGTTGTAATGATTAGTTCGTGGCGTGTTGCACTTTTAGAGTGATTCACAAACAAGGTTCTTATTCGGGGTTGTGTTGTTTTTAGAATTATAAGCGGGTGGCAAAATGAATAGTAACAACCATACACAACCAGGAATAGTAGCCGTATACTAAGTAAAGAGCAGTTGTCAATTTTAAGTCCTATAATACATGGTTAATGATTACTTATTATATAATTCAAAAGAATAACTTTTGAAGAACATGTTCTTAAATAAAGAACAAGTATGGTAATTAGGTTGGGTTTCTATGGTTGACTATGGTTTCAGGTAGTTGCTGGAGTAAATATTAGATGGATCCCAACAAAGTTGGATTCATCAACACCTAGGGCTTGTAAGGTTAAGATAAGCCTAGGTATCCTAAGCAATTAATTATACAGGTTGTTGTCAAGGTTGGTTTATCTTGCTAGTGATAGCTGGCTAGGGTTTATAGGTCCTTATAAGCAGGGTTGGTGATGATTCCTTATTTTCTTCAAAAGAATAACTTTCGAAGAACATACTTCTTAAGTAATAGGAAGTATATCAATTAGGGTTGAGGTGGTCTAGGTTTTATCGTTGGTTCTATTAAGTAAGGTTTAATTGGCTTACTAAATAGGATGGTTGATTAGTATCCATCATTAGTAGGGTTTAGTGAAATATGTTTAGGCAATGCTCAAGAATTGGCATATTTGCTCCTGTGTTTCATCACCTTGGTGTAATGCTAAATAGGAATGAATAAGGTTGATCATTTTGAGGATAGGACCAAGGTTTAGACTTAGGTGTTCCTATCTCGATCATCTAGGTTTGATAAGATGAACACATGGGATATCCATCTTATTAGTGCTAGGTCTCCTACATTTTATGTGACCAAGACTAGTGTTTAGTTGCTACTATGGTGCTATGTATGAAAATAGAACACTATGGTCACATATGAGGATCTAGGGTTTTGGTTTTAGAAGTAAATTGGGTTTCAAATGAATTATTGGACTTAGGTTTTCTAATTGGATTAGGGTTTTATGATTTCACATGAAATGATGAATTCCTGTATTTCTACCATATGGAACTAGGTTTTTCTAGTTACCCTATAATTCTAGGATTAATAACTTCAATAAGGAAATTGAAGTTATTAGTAATTTAGAAATAAAATAATGTTGGGTTTGGCATTTTATTATTTTTAATGAATTAATAATTAGGGTAATTATTAATTAGGGTTTAAATTTCCCTAATAATAATTTAATAGGATAGCAAATAAAGAAAATTAGTTTTCATGTTTTCTTTATTTGCTTACCTGGTTTTATTTAATTTATAAATGGTTTCTTAATTTCTGAATTTTTAATTGTATTAAGAATTAAAATTGAAGACTTAAATAACATGTATAAAATAATTGAATTTTTATTAAAAATACAAATTTCATTTTATATTTTTATTGGATAGAGTTTACTTTTCTAAGAATTTTAATATCTCATTTATATTTTTCTGACTTAATTTGAATTTTCTACTTTTATTTGAAGTTGCAATTATTTTCTGGAATATAAATTTTAAACGGATTGACTAAACACACCCGACTGGTGTTAGCCAGTGTCACTGACGAGTGGGCCAATGGTCCACGTCAGCTGCCACGCGGCGTGGACCGAGTCAAAATTGGAACGTGGCCTGGAAGCTCTCTACCGGCGGTTTGCCGGTGACGGCGCCGCCGTTCCAGGGATCGGGCGGATGGGGTTCTTGCATCAATCGAACGAGCACTCCACCGCGAACCTAATGGTACCAGCGCCGCCCTTATTTGGTCGCCGGAGTAAGCTCAACGGCCGAGGTACCGCGGCGGCGGACACGGGCGAGTGGTGCGGCGATGCTACGGGAGGGAATCGAGCTAGGCGAGCCTGTGAGGATGTTAAGAAGCTCACCCGGAGCGTGTTGGTGTGGTCGGCGAAGCTCGGGGAGGCCTCAATCGTCGGCGAACGGCGACAACTGGTGGTGGCCGACGAGGAATTGAGGTCGCAATTCAATGGCCTCGAGGCTTTCCGGCATGCACGCGTCGACGAGGAGGTTGCTGGGGTCGAGGCGAAGCTCCAGGGCTTCACGGCGATGCTCGGGAGGACTCCACACGACGGCGACGAGGATGGCGGATGCGGCCAGGGTTTCGGTGTGGAGGAAGAATTGGAACAGAAGAGGAAGAAAACGAGCCAGGGTTCGACCGCAAGCTTTTATATGGCGCCAGGACATGCCTCGTCACGACGCCGGGCGAGGAGAAGGCGCCAGCGAGAGGGAGAAGGGAGGCACGTCTCCGTGCTGTCCTCCATGCGAGGAAGGGGATGAGGACGACCCCCTCCTCCGTTTTTTTAGACGAAGGGGTACGTGGGCGTGCCTGGGCCGTGCTGGGCTGAGGCTGTTGGGCTGCCCCGTGGGCTACTGCTGGGCTGCGGTGGCGGGCTGTGGCGGCCAGGTGAGCCAGGTAAATATTCCTCCTCTCTTTTCATTTTCTGTTTTTATTTTCTGTTTTCTATTTTCTATTTTGAATTCAATTTTGAATGTTTTTCTATTTTGTAGGTGTTGATTTGAATTAGACAAGGATTAGCCCCAAGATTCTTCAAACACTTTAGTGGTGTATTATTATGTTAATATGGGTATTATAACATGGTTTTAGTTATTATTATTGGAACTTGAATTTAAATACCCATATGGACATAAATTTGATATCATCTTTGTAAATATTCAAATTGTTTCCAAATGATAATTTTTCTTATTTAGTGATATATAGAGTTTTACTTGGTATTACTTAGCAAGAAACAATTTCAAAGTAATATCTACTTATGAATTTATATTAAGAAGTGATTTATTTGCATGATTCCCTGTGTTAAATTATTTCTAGGGACTTGATCTCATAATTGAGAATTCTGGTTACTTGCATATGATTTTATGTGAATACTTATTTGTTAAAGTCTTGTAGGGTTTAATTTAACCCTATTTCAAGGTTAGCACTGATATTATATTTTAATAACACCTTGAAGTACTTAGAGTAAGTATTACTCTACTCATAGTTGGTTCTTGGTTATTAAGTCAAATGGTTAATATGAGTGGTTATTCACCACACATGGGTTTTCAGTATGGAATTTAGCATTAGGTGTTTCTTATGTTTAATAATTGAAGCATAAGGATTAATGAGTGAGCAATTATAGAGTTCTAACTATAGTCACCTAATGATGCATGGTTTGGATCTCAAATGTGAACTAAGTTTATATTGTGTTCACCATAGTGATACTTAAACTAATGTTGGGATTTAATTATGGGTTGTAGATATGAGGGAACACCATATTGCATTTGCTAGGGTTTAGTCTCCCCTAACCATGGTAATATGGTTACTTGCTTCATATCTGATGTGCTTCTCTAATCACTAAGGATTTGAGAATGGGCTCTATCTTATTCCATTGGACTTCTATTAGAATCCTTAATTCATCATTGAAGTAACTAAATTGGTTATAGATCTTTTTATAGTTAACTTTGGTCATATGGATGTATGGTTTCTCACCATATAAAGTATAGAGTTTAACTCTAAAGTTTTCTTAGGTTCTTCATTCTATGGAATATAGATATGGTAGGATTCTACTTATGAGCACCAAGTGATTCACAAGTTAAGGTTGGAATATAAGCATATGGTTGCTTACTAGTGATCTCCTAGTAATTTCATGTGCAAATGAGATCTACTTATCCTATTAGGGTTTATTCTCAATACCTCAAGTTCTTAGGGTTTATGATCATCACTGAGTTAATAATGATCGAGGTTTGGCTTCCTAAGGTCTCTCATTAAATGGGTTTCTCACTCCCAAGATCAAGTGTTGTCTTGATCAATTAAATATATACTTTCTTTTTATAGTTTCTTGAATGGGCATGGTTATGGTTGTCTCAATTATCTTGAGTATAACACCATAGGTTGAGCTTTCTCATTTAAGAATGGTTATTCTAGGGTTTATGGTGTACTCCTAATATCTCCTTAGGTATCTATGCTAAGGTTTCATTTGTCTAGCTTTATTGGGTTAGTCTCTTCCTCACCTTATCAATTCAGGGTTATGGTATTATTCCATGTGATATTAGATTATCTCACCACTCCAAGGGAAATGGTTTTCAACCTAATACTTTAATTCAATGATTGTCCTTGAGTCTTAAATAGGTAGAGCTAAGAGTGGTATGAATGGTCTCACTCATTTGGGAAGGACTTGAATGATACTCTAGGGTTCCTCTTGAAGATGATGATTTGAATACTTGGATGTATATCCAAGGTTTAGCTCAAGGTTTGTCATTGCTTCTTTTCTAAATAACATAGAACTCTCACCTCTCTAGATTTGATGTATAATAATCTGTAATAGAGAAGAATATATACTTCTAGAGTTCATCTCCTTGTCATGTTCCCAAGATTGAAATAGAATGCATACCATGAGGTTCATGGTAGGATCAAGGTTTAGTTTAAGACATGGAAAAGATAAGTGAAGAATGTTTTCTCCATTTTATTGTTACTTCACTTCCAAATGAATTGATGTTCATATGCCATGACAAGGATTACCATATTCTAATCTTTTATAAGATCAAGAAATTGTTCATTAAGTAAAGTGTTGTTGTGTTGATTTTAATTCCATTTGATCTAACCCCTTAGATCAAATTATCTCTACCCAAAACAATGTTTTAACAAAGTCACATTGAGGTTTATAACGCTTGACTTGATGAGCTACTTCAATTCCACCAAGGTCAAGTGAAACTTCGATTCTCGTGATCTGTTTTACTTTAAAGCGCGAAAATTCCCAGATTTTCTATGCATGAATGCAATGCACACATCTGTTTCCTCTATTTTTGTAACCCCAATACCTGGGATATTACAGTCTCTACCCCTTAAACTAAACTTCGTCCTCGAAGTTTGATATCTCTCACGTTTCGAAGTGTGGATCCGACTTGTGCGGACTACGACTTTTCTCGAACTCCGTATTGATCTTATTGGATATAATTGAATATATCCCTTGTCCAGATTCTTCCGGAATCCATTACTCGTTTGACATCAAACAACTATTACTTCCTTTACTTCCATGATTTCCTCCAATATTATAAGCTTGTTTCCTTTCTCATTGAATATTCAATGATTGGGACTTCTTCTTATCCTGACGGTCTTATTTGAGGACTAATTGGATAACATTCTCCTATTTGATAAAATAGGTCTTTGTCTTTCCCTTACTACCAAAATTGCAGTTATGGTACTTAATAAGGTACTAACTTTAGAATTGATCGTGATGGTTTATTTTTCTAATAATGGATTAGACTCATTTAGTCCATCCAATCATGGTTTATAGTTGATACCTATAACTATTTTGGGTTCTTTAGGTTCCATGAAAGGAATCATACTATTAGTCTTTGATATTGGTATGTTCAATCTTCTTCGGTCTTTGGCCTTCTTGAGCTGTAATTTGATCTACGGTGTTTTCTTCGTCCAACTTCTTTATGCTTGTCTTACTTGACCTTTCGTACTTCTGAGTAAATTCTACTCACTTTCTCAAGTTATAGTCCACTTCTTGCTTCCTCGAGGTATAAACCTCGGCTTCTGGTCTGACTTCCTTCTGAAAGTATTGTTCATCAATCTTATGAAAATAAGATCGAACTTCCTCTCAGTTCAGACCTTCTTCTTCTACCTTACTCAAAATATTGAGTTATTGTACATAAAACTCAATCTTTACTCTACCCCTTAGAGTTTTCTTATGGTCTTCAACTCCTTTACTTCCAAGTATTGGACTTATGATTAGAATATTGGTCTAAGTGTAGCTTATTATTTATATTCTACTAAAGTCTTGTGAAGAATCTATGTGGTGTATCCACTCAATTGTGGACATCCAATGTGAATCCTTCGACTAAATGTTTGTAGATCTAGCTATTTGGCTGACAAGAGTTTTATTTGTTCACAAACTTTTGATATAAATAATTAAATCGTGAACTACTCGTAATACCCACTGATACCAGCTGTGGTTATTATACCAACTGTGGCTATTTGATATCTAAAAATGGATTCTATTATAGGTTCTGATCAACTGGACGAGACATCTTCTACTTTATCTCGCAGTATTGATATTATACCAATTGTGGTCTTCTGATATGGACTATGGTCTTCTTATGTCTGCTATGATTTCATATATCACCTTCCTTCATTCAGGGTTTATTTTGCAAGAAAACCACTAGCTGACACTATGATTCTAGTATCCTAAGTGATTTCCCATGCATTCCCTCTTCTATGTTGACTATGGATCTGCTTCAGCTTCACCATAATCACCATATTTCTTACCTTCATGCTTCTCATGTACTAAAGTACTCCTCTGTTGAGGTAAAGCATGAATGTTGATTGGCACTTCCTTCAGAGTATTGTGGTTACTTCCCACAACTTTACTTCCTTTCTCTGATGAACCTTCATCTTGTCTTCAGAGTCTTCAGAATTCGTCACTTCCTCACACGAATACCATTACCCTCTAGATCTATAGCACCAAGTAAGAACTTGATATTGCAACATGCATTTGCATATCAAAGTCAAACTTCATGTATGGATCTAGTCAAACAATGAAAATCCAATAAAATCCAAGAAGATTCAGCTTTGTGTTTATAATACACATCATCATAAGCCTGAATATGATTGTTGAGTAAAACATCTCTAAACATCGAGGCTCGATGTGTAGTATAGAACACCACATAATATAGGTTTATATCGTGATACTTAGCACGAATATAGGGAATTCTACTATTTGTCTCAACCTTTACCTTAATTGCACATTTGCAATGAGATAAACTTGAAACAAAGTGGTCTAGGATAGTTGTGGTTAACCTAATTTTCTTTGGAAGTACTACTTAACTTCTATTTTGTTGAGGACTATCTCACATGATATGTCTAGGTTCTAATCATTACTATTCTAAACACATAACTATGGAAACATAGCTCATATACTTTCCTATGTTCTTACCATATAACTAGGGTTCTGATGTACTTGACACAGTTCCCATGATTTTGGAACACAATTCTTGCACTATTGTTAAACAACTGGCTACTTATTGTTCTCCTCCTAAATATTTATGAGGTTCTATTCCATCGCATAATGATTCTCAGGTGAATCTTATATGATTACTATCTCTACCATGAAAGTAGACATATTTTATTCCTATCTCTCTTCTTTACCTCCCATGATTGACTCATCATGGTTTATACTACCTCATATAACTTATTTGTATCACTTACTATCAACTGTTTTACAAGTTTGGATAGTTTACTTACCCATTACTTGTATTGGGTTTACACTTTCTAATAGGATATCTTAATTATCTTACTTGATATCACTCCTATTCCATGTCTGAATACTTCTTACTTAATCATATATGTGTTGGTACACATCTTCCAATAGGATATCTTCCTTATGGTTGTATCCTCTCTTTGGACTACCATGTATTGTATACCAACTGTGATCTACTCATATATTATTTTAGGGTCTTAATGGTATCCTATATAATTTGAGATTAGTTAGCTAACATTACTTAGGAAATATAAGTAAGAAATGTTGACTCAAGTGTGTCAGGATTATTCTCAAGTGAATATCCATCTCAAGTCATAAGAAGTACTTGGTTTACCTAGGACAACTTCCTATAGACACTACCAATCCTATAGGTCTCCTTTAAAGGGTTTTAATCCTAAGGTCAAAGCATTTGCTCGATACCAACCTGTGGTGACCCGGCATACCACCGCATGGTGTAGTATGCAAGTCCGATATAACACCAATGAAACACCGTTCCACTAGTATTATATCGCTCGAGTGGTACAACAGAAACATATGCGGGTCCAGGGCATGTCTATAGAATTACAACAATTACTCAGTTACATAAGATCATCACAGCCTCCTACTTTACAATGAGGTAAAACTGCAAATAACTCCAGAAGAACGACTCGTAGACTAGTCTTATCGCGAACTCTAGTTGTAGAGTATTTAACTAGCTATAGAGGCTATGAATAGATTCTAGCTAAATAGGAGCTAAGTTTAGGAAGCTAGTTCCTTTCTATTGCTAATCTAGGTTTCTCCTTGTTGGATGTGGTATCTGCCTCTTCTGACAGGTTCCTGTCCCTTGAAGTAGTTGTTGACTCCTCGATCTTCGTGTTGCACTGTAGATCCTCCTTCGGTGCCTCCATATCTAAGCAGGGGATTTAAGAGTGGGATGAGTACGAGCGTACTCAACAAGTTCATTATAGGAAAGAGGTGTTTAATGCACTAGCTACAGCATTAGACCGGAAAGTCTAATACCAATGCAGGTTTTCATAATCATTTCTTCAAGAGGTTGCTTTTATTCGGAAGAACTATGTCCGTCAGCCTTCACCGGTTTACTAGAACTTCATGGAGCTCCTTTCCGGCGCGTTCAGCGTTCCATATCCCGGAACGAGGAGTGACAGGTCACGGTTCTTTACACTCGCAGAGGTGTGTTGCTTTACCCATAAGAGATCTTAACCTTGGTGCCAACCGGGCGCGCAACCCGTCCACACTTCCTATGGTGTGAGGCCCGGTATAAGGTCTAGCCAATCATGTTCCTCCGCTACCTCGAACACCCACCCTTTTGTAAGATTGTCCTCCCCTATATCCATGATGAGACCGTTCCGGGCATTCATATGCCTTCCCCTATCATCATGGATAGACCGTTCCGACACCTTACAATCCCTCATAGACCGCAATACCGTGGGGACTTAAGGCTTCCCCAGCCCTACCGCTTGTTCTTCGAACGACAAGTGTCTACGGACCGTGCCGTGGGGACTTAAGGCTTCCCCAGCCTACCGCTTGCCGCCGACGGATACAAGTGTCTACGGTAAAGCGCATCCGTTGATGAACGAGAGGTGGAAACACTTTTGACTACTCCGTCCCACTCCGGATCTTATGGTTAACACGGGTATTACGGCACAAGAATCACCGGCGACATTTGTTGTTTAATCCTAGATGGATATAAACCCGTGCAATGGAACCTCCACCATATCAACACAATCCATGGTTCCATTGCCCACCACATAGTCATATTCATAGTTATGAAAGTAGTGGTTTTGGTTTTTATGCAATAGTGATAACCATAGTACTTTGCAAGTAATTTGATAGAAATAATCAAATGGCATGAGCAAGTGATGAACTTGCCTTTCTTGACCGCAAGATTATGCGGCAAGGTCTTCGATACGCAATAACTCCAAATTCTGAAATAACATCATCGTCCGGTAAGGACGATGTTTAAAAGATTGGCAAGGATGCAATAATGCATAAGAATGAGATGCAATCTCTCTAAGCGTGACCTAACCCCGATGATTTAGGATCAGTGAGTTGTAATGATTAGTTCAGGGCGTGTTGCACTTTTAGAGTGATTCACAAACAAGGTTCTTATTCAGGGTTGTGTTGTTTTTAGAATTATAAGCAGGTGGAAAAATGAATAGTAACAACCATACACAACCAGGAATAGTAGCTGTATACTAAGTAAAGAGCAGTTGTCAATTTTAAGTCCTATAATACATGGTTAATGATTACTTATTATATAATTCAAAAGAATAACTTTTGAAGAACATGTTCTTAAATAAAGAACAAGTATGGTAATTAGGTTGGGTTTCTATGGTTGACTATGGTTTCGGGTAGTTGCCGGAGTAAATATTAGATGGATCCCAACAAAGTTGGATTCATCAACACCTAGGGCTTGTAAGGTTAAGATAAGCCTAGGTATCCTAAGCAATTAATTATACAGAGTTGTTGTCAAGGTTGGTTTATCTTGCTAGTGATAGCTGGCTAGGGTTTATAGGTCCTTATAAGCAGGGTTGGTGATGATTCCTTATTTTCTTCAAAAGAATAACTTTCGAAGAACATACTTCTTAAGTAATAGGAAGTATATCAATTAGGGTTGAGGTGGTCTAGGTTTTACTGTTGGTTCTATTAAGTAAGGTTTAATTGGCTTACTAAATAGGATGGTTGATTAGTATCCATCATTAGTAGGGTTTAGTGAAATATGTTTAGGCAATGCTCAAGAATTGGCATATTTGCTCCTGTGTTTCATCACCTTGGTGTAATGCTAAATAGGAATGAATAAGGTTGATCATTTTGAGGATAGGACCAAGGTTTAGACTTAGGTGTTCCTATCTGATCATCTAGGTTTGATAAGATGAACACATGGGATATCCATCTTATTAGTGCTAGGTCTCCTACATTTTATGTGACCAAGACTAGTGTTTAGTTGCTACTATGGTGCTATGTATGAAAATAGAACACTATGGTCACATATGAGGATCTAGGGTTTTGGTTTTAGAAGTAAATTGGGTTTCAAATGAATTATTGGACTTAGGTTTTCTAATTGGATTAGGGTTTTATGATTTCACATGAAATGATGAATTCTCGTATTTCTACCATATGGAACTAGGTTTTTCTAGTTACCCTATAATTCTAGGATTAATAACTTCAATAAGGAAATTGAAGTTATTAGTAATTTAGAAATAAAATAATGTTGGGTTTGGCATTTTATTATTTTTAATGAATTAATAATTAGAGTAATTATTAATTAGGGTTTAAATTTCCCTAATAATAATTTAATAGGATAGCAAATAAAGAAAATTAGTTTTCATGTTTTCTTTATTTGCTTACTGGTTTTATTTAATTTATAAATGGTTTCTTAATTTCTGAATTTTTAATTGTATTAAGAATTAAAATTGAAGACTTAAATAACATGTATAAAATAATTGAATTTTTATTAAAAATACAAATTTCATTTTATATTTTTATTGGATAGAGTTTACTTTTCTAAGAATTTTAATATCTCATTTATATTTTTCTGACTTAATTTGAATTTTTTACTTTTATTTGAAGTTGCAATTATTTTCTGGAATATAAATTTTAAACGGATTGACTAAACACACCCGACTGGTGTTAGCCAGTGTCACTGACGAGTGGGCCAATGGTCCACGTCAGCTGCCACGCGGCGTGGACCGAGTCAAAATTGGAACGTGGCCTGGAAGCTCTCTACCGGCGGTTTGCCGGTGACGGCGCCGCCGTTCCAGGGATCGGGCGGATGGGGTTCTTGCATCAATCGAACGAGCACTCCACCGCGAACCTAATGGTACCAGCCGCCGCCCTTATTTGGTCGCCGGAGTAAGCTCAACGGCCGAGGTACCGCGGCGGCGGACACGGGCGAGTGGTGCGGCGATGCTACGGGAGGGAATCGAGCTAGGCGAGCCTGTGAGGATGTTAAGAAGCTCACCCGGAGCGTGTTGGTGTGGTCGGCGAAGCTCGGGGAGGCCTCAATCGTCGGCGAACGGCGACAACTGGTGGTGGCCGACGAGGAATTGAGGTCGCAATTCAATGGCCTCGAGGCTTTCCGGCATGCACGCGTCGACGAGGAGGTTGCTGGGGTCGAGGCGAAGCTCCAGGGCTTCACGGCGATGCTCGGGAGGACTCCACACGACGGCGACGAGGATGGCGGATGCGGCCAGGGTTTCGGTGTGGAGGAAGAATTGGAACAGAAGAGGAAGAAAACGAGCCGTGGTTCGACCGCAAGCTTTTATATGGCGCCAGGACATGCCTCGTCACGACGCCGGCGAGGAGAAGGCGCCGGCGAGAGGGAGAAGGGAGGCACGTCTCCGTGCCGTCCTCCATGCGAGGAAGGGGATGAGGACGACCCCCTCCTCCGTTTTTTAGACGAAGGGGTACGTGGGCGTGCTCGGGCCGTGGCCGGGCCGAGGTCTGTTGGGCTGCCCCGTGGGCTACCGCTCGGGCTGCGGTGGCGGGCTGTGGCGGCCGTGTGAGCCAGGTAAATATTCCTCCTCTCTTTTCATTTTCTCGTTTTTATTTTCTCGTTTTCTATTTTCTATTTTGAATTCAATTTTGAATGTTTTTCTATTTTGTAGGTGTTGATTTGAATTAGACAAGGATTAGCCCCAAGATTCTTCAAACACTTTAGTGGTGTATTATTATGTTAATATGGGTATTATAACATGGTTTTAGTTATTATTATTGGAACTTGAATTTAAATACCCATATGGACATAAATTTGATATCATCTTTGTAAATATTCAAATTGTTTCCAAATGATAATTTTTCTTATTTAGTGATATATAGAGTTTTACTTGGTATTACTTAGCAAGAAACAATTTCAAAGTAATATCTACTTATGAATTTATATTAAGAAGTGATTCATTTGCATGATTCCCTGTGTTAAATTATTTCTAGGGACTTGATCTCATAATTGAGAATTCTGGTTACTTGCATATGATTTTATGTGAATACTTATTTGTTAAAGTCTTGTAGGGTTTAATTTAACCCTATTTCAAGGTTAGCACTGATATTATATTTTAATAACACCTTGAAGTACTTAGAGTAAGTATTACTCTACTCATAGTTGGTTCTTGGTTATTAAGTCAAATGGTTAATATGAGTGGTTATTCACCACACATGGGTTTTCAGTATGGAATTTAGCATTAGGTGTTTCTTATGTTTAATAATTGAAGCATAAGGATTAATGAGTGAGCAATTATAGAGTTCTAACTATAGTCACCTAATGATGCATGGTTTGGATCTCAAATGTGAACTAAGTTTATATTGTGTTCACCATAGTGATACTTAAACTAATGTTGGGATTTAATTATGGGTTGTAGAGATGAGGGAACACCATATTGCATTTGCTAGGGTTTAGTCTCCCCTAACCATGGTAATATGGTTACTTGCTTCATATCTGATGTGCTTCTCTAATCACTAAGGATTTGAGAATGGGCTCTATCTTATTCCATTGGACTTCTATTAGAATCCTTAATTCATCATTGAAGTAACTAAATTGGTTATAGATCTTTTTATAGTTAACTTTGGTCATATGGATGTATGGTTTCTCACCATATAAAGTATAGAGTTTAACTCTAAAGTTTTCTTAGGTTCTTCATTCTATGGAATATAGATATGGTAGGATTCTACTTATGAGCACCAAGTGATTCACAAGTTAAGGTTGGAATATAAGCATATGGTTGCTTACTAGTGATCTCCTAGTAATTTCATGTGCAAATGAGATCTACTTATCCTATTAGGGTTTATTCTCAATACCTCAAGTTCTTAGGGTTTATGATCATCACTGAGTTAATAATGATCGAGGTTTGGCTTCCTAAGGGTCTCTCATTAAATGGGTTTCTCACTCCCAAGATCAAGTGTTGTCTTGATCAATTAAATATATACTTTCTTTTTATAGTTTCTTGAATGGGCATGGTTATGGTTGTCTCAATTATCTTGAGTATAACACCATAGGTTGAGCTTTCTCATTTAAGAATGGTTATTCTAGGGTTTATGGTGTACTCCTAATATCTCCTTAGGTATCTATGCTAAGGTTTCATTTGTCTAGCTTTATTGGGTTAGTCTCTTCCTCACCTTATCAATTCAGGGTTATGGTATTATTCCATGTGATATTAGATTATCTCACCACTCCAAGGGAAATGGTTTTCAACCTAATACTTTAATTCAATGATTGTCCTTGAGTCTTAAATAGGTAGAGCTAAGAGTGGTATGAATGGTCTCACTCATTTGGGAAGGACTTGAATGATACTCTAGGGTTCCTCTTGAAGATGATGATTTGAATACTTGGATGTATATCCAAGGTTTAGCTCAAGGTTTGTCATTGCTTCTTTTCTAAATAACATAGAACTCTCACCTCTCTAGATTTGATGTATAATAATCTGTAATAGAGAAGAATATATACTTCTAGAGTTCATCTCCTTGTCATGTTCCCAAGATTGAAATAGAATGCATACCATGAGGTTCATGGTAGGATCAAGGTTTAGTTTAAGACATGGAAAAGATAAGTGAAGAATGTTTTCTCCATTTTATTGTTACTTCACTTCCAAATGAATTGATGTTCATATGCCATGACAAGGATTACCATATTCTAATCTTTTATAAGATCAAGAAATTGTTCATTAAGTAAAGTGTTGTTGTGTTGATTTTAATTCCATTTGATCTAACCCCTTAGATCAAATTATCTCTACCCAAAACAATGTTTTAACAAAGTCACATTGAGGTTTATAACGCTTGACTTGATGAGCTACTTCAATTCCACCAAGGTCAAGTGAAACTTCGACTATCATGGATCTGTTTTACTTTAAAGCGCGAAAATTCCCCAGATTTTCTATGCATGAATGCAATGCACACATCTGTTTCCTCTATTTTTGTAACCCCAATACCTGGGATATTACAGCAAGGCATCATCCAACACCTTCCTGACCAGGTATAGGTCAGGTGGCACGCCCTTGCGACAACATCGGACGTGTGACCAGAAGGCTTTGCGGGCCGTCGCTCTGAGGGACTGGGGCCAGCCGCAGCCCTAGTTGTTCCCGGCTCTACGGTGTTGCCAGTCGCTGCCCGCCGGTGGGTTTCTGACCGCAACAAAACCTAGTCGTACTCGGTTGGACCTCTTGAGACCTGACCTCCTATATAAAGGCGAGGAGAGGGGCTGCGGAGGGACACAATCAATCTTAGCAACCTTAGCCACCAAAAACTCAGAGCTAGGTCACCTAGCACTTAGCCATCTCGATGAGATCTCAGCCGAACTATTCGGCACCCCATTGTAACCCATTATCATCATAATCAAGAACAGATAGGCAGGACGTAAGGGTTTTACCTCATCGTGGGGCCCGAACCTGGGTAAATCGCTCTCCCCGCTTGTCTGTGAACCGATGTCTCGTGTCAGCTTACAGGATTCCATCAACCCTAAGCCCCTATCGGAGGGCATTGCCGAGGAGCACCCTCGACACCGCGCCCTTCGACCACGGGAGCGGCACACCGGTGTCGTCGCCCCAGTCTCGGCTATCCGATGCCTTTCGACTGTGCCAGGTCTCGGTTCTGCAGGTCTTCTTCGTCGTCGCTGTTCGCTCGCCCAACCAGATCGTAGTGACTGTCCTTTGAGGTGCTTGGCTCCGAGGGGTTTCGATTGGCTTCCGATGCGAACCTCCCCCTTCCCTTTGTGTTCCCCTGTTTCTTGTGTTTTTTTTTCGGTAATTTTTTGTCGTCTTCTCTCCCTGTACCCTCTCTGTATTTCTCCAATCCGTTTGTAAGAACATGGGTCTGGCTACTTTCGTGGAATATAACAAGCGGTGGGGATTTTCCCCCCATCAACCTTGAAAAAAAATATATTTCGGTAACTTTAATTATACTTATTGGGACTAAGTGACTAACATATTAACAGTTGAAAAAGCAGCGATGCTACACCTATGGAAGGGTTTACGGACAAGTCGTGGCCTCACTGATTTGGTGCAGGTTCAGACAGTTGCTCCGAGAAACCAGGCCACGACCAAGACCTGTATATTTAAAATGGACAGAGAGGAGTATGAATGTAAAAACTACTATGGTGTATTTGTATTCTGTAAAAACTAGTGGTTTCTCTTTCTCAAAGGCTATTTTGCCACACGTAGAATTGTCGTGATTAGATTTTATTGGCAAAAGCGTAGAACAAACTAAGTGATAATCACATATTTAGACTCTAGTCGCTCAAAGCACCAGACCTAAGTGATAGTATTGTCACCGAGAACTCACAAGGGGAGCTCGCAGCTATGCCTATCTTGTAAGTTTGTCCTATTGCATATAATAGTAGTAATGTGATAAGGATTTCATCTTGCAAGATCCTAGCTCTGCAAGCCCGAGACCTAACCCTCCCGTCCTCCTCCCGAGCCGCCCCCGCGTGGCGGCCAGGGGGAACTCTACCCCGCTGTCGCCGCCTCCCCCCACTCCCCCTCCCCTCCCTCGCTGCCGCCAGGGGGCGCGGTCTGGCAAAGGCCGGCCGACGGTGGCGGGGATTCTTCACCATCTTGCGCGAGGAGGTCAGGCGTGGGTCGTCTTCCTCGGGCCGGAGCGCGGCCCTTTCATCGGGGACCTCAATGATGACGCCTGGCCTTGGCTCGGTGACGGCATGATGGACGACGAGGTGGTGGAGTGCCTTGCCAGCGGCGGAGGGAGGGGTAGGGGTGGGATGCAAGGGGAAACCCTAGGTCCCCTTCTCCTCGCCTCACGGCGGCCGGCGGTGGAGGGATGGCTTTCGGCTGTGGCGGTGCCTAGGCGTGTGCGGTGTCTACGGACTACGTGATCTGCTCGGTGTCTTCGGCGGCAACCATGGCCAGCCTGGGATGGTCACCGGCGTGGGGGCCTGACCTGAATAAAGGCGGCGGTCCTAGGGTCTCTCTTGGGCGAAGATGAAGACATGCCGGAGGCCTGCTCTTCATGATCTGGCCGGAGTGTTGAGTTCCGTAAGGCGCCGCCGGCGAATGTAACAGTGCTTCTATTGCCTGGAGTTTGCTGGATCGGTGGTATTCGGTCGTGCGCGTCCATGCTTTTATTCCGACCGTTTGGTTTTGGAGGGTGCTGCGCGAAGCTCTTTTCTGTGTTGACATCAAGTGACAGCTGATACATGGTGAAGTCAGAAGAAGAGAATATCATGAAGGCCGGATAGGAGGACTAGCTGATGGAGGTTCAAGTCTTTGCGCTGTTGAGGGTCTTTCTTGGTGTTCCGGAATTCGCAACAGTGGTATAAAAGTGGGGACGGCAGCACGTGTGAAGTTCAGAGTTTTACCTTTCAGGATGAAAACCCAAGGTCTCGCCTTAACTGGTTGTGCCTGGCAATGTTGTGGAAGGCATTGTTTTGAGAGTGGAGACTATTTTGAGGGTGAAAATCTAAGATCTTAGATCGGGCGATGACGGCGCTTGTGCACTGTTTCCTTCTTGGAGGCGTTGCTTTTGAAGAGTCTGAATTTCAGGTGTTGTCTTGGTGGTGGATGTATTACTGTTGCTAATGCTGGGATACTGTAGCGGAACTCTTATTTCTTAGTTTTCTTTTTCTTTTTTTTCGGCTGTGTGCATTCGTAATGTTATTAGGGCATTGCGTTAGTGCAGAGGCTGGATGTAATTGGTATCTTCTGATATTAATATATCTCATTTATCAAAAAAAAAGTAGTAATATAGATACATCATTCATGTGAAGTGTATACAGATATGATGAATAAAAACTGGAGGATACGCAGCGCCAGCGGAAAACTAAAGCCAGTGGGCTGTGGCATACTTAATTACACTGTAAAAGCAGCAATCACCCGGGAAGAATGAGCCAAAGGACGAGATCGATCAACCAGTTTGTAAACCTGCCGGTGCTGCTTCGCAATTGTAACATTGTTGTCAGCAGCATTATACCCCACCATAGCGTATTTGCGTTGAACAGCACGTACATTGTCTACTAACTTGGACTCCGGGCCAGGATCAGCCGATCGAACGCAAACAGAGGAGAACCAGCCCCTTTCCAGAGGGAAGAGAAGATCCCCAAGAACAATGCGGCCCTTTGGCGCCACCACCACGTTAACCTCTCTAATGGACAGCTCGCTCTTCCCAGACGCTGCTGATTGGCGGACCTCCATAGAGTAGACAACGGCAGCACCGTCCCTGTCTCTGGACCGGCCAAGAAAGAGGTGGTCGCCGAGGGGCACGGCCTGGCCGAGGAAAGGAAGGTTCATGGCGTGCACCATCTCCCACACATCCCTGTCCACGTCGTACCCGCAGGTCCCCTTGCATTTCCTCTTCACCTTGCCGGCGTTCTCCTGCTGGACGGAGAGCAGGATGTGGGAGCCGACTGTGGCATAGGAGGCGACGCGGATCTCCGGTGGGTTCGTGTATTCGATCGGGTTGATGCGGCACGGGAAGACGGGCGGCGGCTCGAGATCTTCACTTAGACGGCTCCACTTAGGGCGGCCATCCTTGAAGCAAATCCGCACGAACCAGGGAAGGTACTCGAGGCCCCTCGCCCCCCACTTGACGGAGGGGCGGCGCGAGAGCACGTAGATCTGGCCACGGAACGGTATCAGGACGGGATCCATCTTGTTGGTACTGAGGTCGGGGCCGTGAAACTCCATGGAGGTCGCGACATCGTAGATTATGGTGTGACCCTGCCCTTCCCCGCCTACGCCAACGATCCAGGACCCCTGCGGCGACGATACCGCGGCGAAGGACATGCCGGGTTGGCTGAGGTGCAGGGGGACCATAGGCGTCGTTGCGCCGACGGTGAAGATGGAGTACGCAGGCTTGGCGGACCTGTTTTTCACGGCCTTGTGCTCCACTACCAGGTAAATTGGCTTATCGGGGTTGTCGATTCTCCGTCGATTGCTGGGGGAAGTGGAACCATCATCCTCCGCGTCGCGCTTCAGCTCGCTCGGCATGTGAGGGAACAGGCGGCGGCGCTGCAAAACCTCTATGACAGCCGTCTTTCCTGTGCTTTTATGTCCACCGCCAACATGGGCCGTGGGCCTGGCCTCTATGTCTTGCAATCTCAGAAAAAGAAACCAACAAACCTACGTACTATACTTCATCGTATCACGATCAGCGTATTGTCAAAAATAATCCGGGCGGCGGCGGCGCACAGAGATGAAGAGGAGGCCCGGTAGAAGAGGCAGGGACGTGGAGGAGACCATGCTCACAAATAAGGAGAGGATGGCCGATGCGGAGGAGACCATGCTCCCGAAGAAGAAGAAGAAGCAGAGGATGGCCGACGCGGAGAAGTCGTCCTACCTGGTGGTAGGCCATGGGTGCATGAGCCCTGCCTTTTCGTTGTTCAAGATTGAACCCTACACCGACAGCGGCGGCGGCGACACCCCGGTGAGAATCCCACGCCGCCTCGCCCGCCTCAAATGCAACCACAACATGTCTTTCGTCCCCTTCAAATCGAAGGACCGCCGGTGGATCGTCGGCGTCGGCGGCTGCTCAACCGAGAGCTGCTACGGCCCGGGCACCATCATCTTCAACACCAGAAAGCATTCGGTGATCCGGGGACCGGAGCCTAAGTCGGTCAAGAGCTACCCGATCCTGCTGCCAATCGACCACAAGATCTACGCCCTGGCCCGAACCCCCTCCGTGGTTGGACCGCTCAACTTCGTGCCCTGGTTCGAGGTCCTCGACCTCTCGAGTGCATGGGAAGTCGACGGCCGTCTGACCAACTGCAAGTGGAGCCGCCTGAAGCGGCCGCCATTCTTTCCCTGGGAACTCACCCCAGGGGATTACATTTGTCCGCCCAGCGTTACCGTCAAGTCCTACGCCGCCGTGGGCTCCCGCATACTGGTGTCCGTGACCGGACATGTGGGCACCTACGCGTTTGACACCAGCTCCAACAGGTGGTCGACGGTGGATGACAAGAACTGCCTGCCGTTTGTCAACGGAGCCGTCCCGCACAGCCCTGGGCTCTTCCTCGGCTTATCGAGGGCCACAAAGGCCATGGCCGGATACAAGATCAATGTCGATGGCGCTAAGCCACTCTCTGTGGTTGAGATTCCGGTCGTGTCTAACTTGGAAGATGTAGACCTGGTTGTGCATAGCTACAATTTCCTTTCCCTGGGGGTTGACAGGGGCTTCTGTTTGATGAGTTGTTGGAGCGTTGATGAAACGCGGGATCCCCCACATCTCCAGGCGCACATCAGGGTAAGGACCTACAAAACAGATGATTTTGTGGAGTCCCAGGGAAAATTCTTGGTCGTCAACAAGCAGTGGATGCAGGTTTACAAGATCCGCGATTTGATCCGGACACTAGACGCGCCCTGTCTGGCTAGCGTGGTCTCCATATGACTGAGTAAGCCCTTCCGATATATGTCCAAATTCCATAGATTAGTTAAGAACAAGTACGTAGGATTATGAATTTGATGATAATTTCTCACACTTTATAATAGATTAGTTAAGAACAAGTACATGGGATACTGAAGTTTCATGATAGTTTCTCACGCTTTATAATATAACCCTCTCATGATAGACATGGATTAGCAAACCACAGTGCCGGTTAGCAGATATTTGATTCAATAATGTGCGTGTGATATTGTGACTTGAGAGTTGAGACCAGCGTTTGTGAACTATTGGGCTGCAGATTTATAAATAAATTGGAGCAACCGTTTACTGTACATTAACCTGGTGTAGCTATTTTCTCAATTCTGAATTTGATAGATTCATATTACAGTCTGACTTCTGATCAGGATAGACAACTCAATTAATTCATAAACAGCTGTTAGGCTTGAGTTGTTGGTTGCCAAACTCAAGCAAGAGCACAACTGCGACACTGTTTTGAGGTAATGTTTTCTGGGAGAATATTGTAACTTGTAAGCCCTAGGAGCTGGAATCAGTCGATCTTTTTTGCATATAATGATTTGGTAGACAGTAACATTAGCTCTGTTCTTATGAACATGCTATTAATTTTCCTTTGCGTGTATACATTCTAGATTTATTTCCCTGTTGCACTGAATTCTTGAATTAAATGGTCGTACTTTTTAAAATCACTATATTTTACAACAATAACGATACCATTTTGGTGTTGCATATGTTGGTGCTTTTTTTTATAAAATTGAGAAAGTTTAGTTTTTAAAGGGCAATTGAGAAAGTTTATATACAGACAGGGATCCAGGGAGGCCAAGAAATGAAATGGATATTTTTGTCCATACGTATGATCCATCTGTACATGCACACAAATACAAGCTAACAAGCCACGTATGCTTGCAGACATAATTAACTATCTATATGATGAAAATTGTCCGCAACATGTGAATGGAAGATGTGTGAATAGAAGATATAAATTGGGTTCAGACTCACAGGGATCGTACAAAAGAAAATTGCAAATTGACACCATTATGTACCAGTTGCATTCACAACAAAACTTCTCTAATTCTACAATGTAATCGCTTACTCGATAGTTTAATTAGACTGAAATAACAAGTGCTTGACTGTTTAGATGGTTTACTTTGCACACATGACACATGACTACTGTTTTAGTGAAATGTCATACTCCTAGTATTTGGCATGGTTCTTGTATCCCCAACTTGGTTAGTCTGACCTCTAATCAGAAGCTGAAATGCTTGTTCAGACAACAAACTGAACGACATTAATTTAGAAAAATTGAGGTTCATTGAAGCAGCACAAAGAGGAACAAGCCACAAGATACAAGAACACTTGAAAATAGCCACAATTCTGTACAATGATTTCAGCAATAAAATTAGTAAAATTTGTAGGCAAGCAGATGTCATACCGGGAAATAATCTCAACAAGCAGCATTCAGAACATATTCGGTACAGCAGCATAATGATGTAAAATTCGTGTAAAATTCTCTACAGGGATTTCCTTTTCTATCATTTATCTGGAAGGCTAGCGAGATTAATTTTGAGCTACAAATCGGCATGAGAAGGGAATGCATAGAAGGGAACTGGAACCATGTCCTTGTATTGCCAGCAAACCATGGAACTGGCACTCATTTCTCTTTCTATATATATTTAATCATTCATCGCAAGCACACTCGTGAACAGGGGTCCAGAACAGTCCAGTAAGAAAAATATGACAGATGGATTCTTCCTGTGCGTTCGCATCTGTGTGATTAGCTGGGATTTCGATTGTTTCGCGTTGCCTCTGTTGCCTGAACAAAGGCAGTCTTTGAACCTTGTGTTCTTTATGGTCCATTGAGCAAAGATACCTGCTGCTTTTGAATAAGTTAGATAGATATGCTTTGATGATGTTTTACCCTTTTTTGAGTTTTGTAGTGTTGCAATCAAAACAGATGGCCTGTAGCAACCTGTCCAGACTTAATACCTTTAATAAAAATGTGAAGTGATGTTTCTCTTCTTTGATTTTAGTTATGAATGTTCTTTCTGATATTACTAGTAACAACTGCCAAGGTGAACATGAATTCACCCTTGAGGAAAAATGAAATAAAGTTCAATGCGATATTCTCTGACTAAATTTTGTATTGTGAATTTGCTTGTCACATACTCGACTCGTGTCTATAATACTCCCTCCATTTCTAGATATAAGTTTTATAGTTTTTTGAAAAAAATCCAGAATATAAGGTGTGTTGCATTGCACCGCTTGTATGGACTTAGGGATTTGAGTACATTTTCTTATCTTATGTAAAGTTCTCTATTAGCTTATGTCAATTGTCTAGGGTTAATCACGCCCAAATATGGTGTAATTTTCTCTCAATATGCGTTCTTTAATTTTCGTGTCAAAAGCTATATGGCTTATATCTAGTATCGGAGGGAGTAGTAAACACAACCTCCAGTGCATCTCGAAGAGAAGGATACGTCTGCCCTCGAAACCAAATCTCCTGCTAAAGCATCATCGAATTCTAACAAGAGGAAAGGAAGCCACAGATTGTTCCTGAAGATTTGCTACACCCAACCAATCCTTGAGCTATAATCTTTTCATGCTTATTTTTTAATGTTCAATGTATTGTTTTACACAGCAGGTAATTTTTTATTGTTTAATTAGACTAAAATAACCAGTGGTTGACTGTTTAGATGGTTTACTTTGAGCACATGACTACTATGTTAGTGAAATATCATACTCCTAGTGTTTAGCATGGTTCTTGTATCCCCAACTTGGCTAGTCTGACATCTAATCAGAAGGTGAAATGCTTGTTCAGTCAACAAACTGAACGACTAATTTTAGAAAAAATTGAGGTTAAAAATTGAGGTTCACTGAAGAAGCACAAAGAGGAACAAGCCACAAGATACAAGAATACTTGAAAATAGCCAAAATTATGTACAATGATTTCAGCAATAAAAAATAGTTAAATTTGTAGGCAAGCAGATTTCATACCGGGAAATAATCTCAGTGGGCAGCATTCAGAATATATTCGGTACAACAGCATAACAATGTAAAATTCTCGACATGGATTTCCTTTTCTACCATTTATCTGGAAAGCTAGCGAGGTTAATTTTTAATGTTCAATGTATTCTTCCAGTCAGCAGGTAATTTTTTTATTGTTATATATATGATACCAAATCTCCTGCTAAAACCTCATCGACACCTAAAATCACTGTGGCAGTTTGTTTTTGTTTTGTTGCTACAGGTGTGTCATCGATTTGTTTTTGCTACAGAAATTTTGTTATCTGAAACAACCATATAAATAACGGTTGTGACTTTTCTAGTTAGGGGTTTAAGTCCAGATGTTACTTCTATGTGTTTTGTTTGACCTTATGTTTGGATCAATATGCAACGACCGTGGGTAACTGGCAATTTTCAATGCTACTTCAGATATAAAATTCCTAAGTTTTACTCAGAAACTCAATTCGGCTCCCGGGTGCGTATGATCTCTCTACCATAAAAACATATTTCCAAGTGTTAAAAAAATTTGACAAATTTTTTTACATGTACATCTCTATAATATATGTGTATTCGTCAAGTTTCACGGAAAAATGATATTCTTTGTAGTCTAAACGAAAAAGAGAAAATTTATGTTGTGACAAGTCTTTGTTTCAGCACCGAATTTTGTCTTTTTTACACACGCCACATGACATGTCGATTTTGCATGTAACAACTTTCTGAGCGTGTAGCACATGAAGATGTACGTGCGAAATTTTTGTTTCAATTTTTTTGACATTTTAAAATATGTCTAACATGTATTTCAAAATAAAGGGAGCATACGCTCCCATGTGCCAAAACATCACTCCCAGTTTTACTTGCTTATTTTATTGGGCTTAGAGCTTGTAGATGAACAATCAACGCTTGGAAGTCTACCCCGAGAGAGATAGAAGAGGAATTTGACAACAAAGGGATTCTTTGGTGTATTCTCTGGTCCAGTACGAATTGATGATAGATTCACGAATTCTTCAGGCAAAGGAAGATATTTGACAGCTTCAAAGCCTAAGTTGGTTTATAACTTTAGTGTCGAATTTCTTATCTCCAGAAGAATTTTACCTGCCTTGTATTTTCTTATCTATGTTTTTCCTGGTTCCATCTCCTATTTTTAATGAAAGAATTTTCCGGACATCATCTTGTATTTTATTATCTATATGTTTTTCCTGCTTCTGTTTATAGTATGATCTGTAGCGATTCTCTCTCCAATCTATCATCCACACCTTCACTATGTGTTATTTATATTTTTAGTAAAACAAAGCATAAACTGCATAGTTTTAGTTCTGAACATATGTCACTTATTGGTTCTGTCAGGTTTATCTAATGTTTTGTTTCATTGTATGTGTTGTGTCATTGTCTAATGTTTTGTTTCATTGTCTATCATCCACACCTTCACTATGTGTTATTTATATTTTTAATAAAACAAAGCATGAAACTATGTGTCCCCGATTGGTTCTGTCACAGATTGATCTAATGTTTACCTTCATTGTCATCTGCGATGTGTCATTGTCTAATGTTTTGTTTCTTTCAGTTGATTTGATAGTATGTATCAGAGGAGTTGCCTTGAGCCGTTTTCAATAGTAACCTGGTATCAAACTATATCCATGTGTTATATTATGACTGGTTAGTGCACATCATCCGCATAACTAAAATCTCAAATTTATTCAAATAAAATAGACCCTAACTGCCTTCACGAACTAATAGCGATTCAAAGTATACATACATGTGGATCACACTTTTGTGCTCCAGACACAGTGAGCTGCAAACTTCCATTTCAGACATGACATATTGATCGAACCCTACTATGAGCACACGGTACGCGACATGTGCTACCACTAGAGCAATGACAAATGAAATAATTTGATGAATGGTCCAATGGAATGAACTAACACAACAGACACCGGGTCCTAGTACAGATCATCACTCGACACGACCAGATGAAGGAGAGAAGAGAGAGACAAGGAACCATTTCCTTGTAGATCCAGCAAACCATGGAACTGGCACTCATTTATCTTTCTATATATTTAATCATTCATCGCAAACACACTCGTGAAAAATTGCACCATTCCAACAGGAGTCCAGAAAAGACCAGTAAGCAAAATATGATAGATTGATGCTTTGCATCTAGCTGTGTGATTATATGGGATTCCGATTACAAAGGCAGTCTTTGAGCCGCTTTGATGATGTTTTACCCTTTTTTGAGTTTTATAGTGTTGCAATCAAAACAGATGGCCTGTAGCAACCTGTCCGAACTTAATACCTTTAACAAAAATGTGAAGTGATGTTTCTCTTCTTTGATTTTAGTTATGAATGTTCTTTCTGATATTACTGGCAACAACTGCCAAGGTCGCTTGCCCGGCGACGGCGACGAAGGGGAGAGGACGCACTGTGTGTCCAGATCGCTTGCCCGGCTGAGAGGCTCCATGGCGACGGCGACGCAGAGCAGAGGAGACGGCGCGCTGTGTCGCCTGGGATGCGTGGGGCGGCGGAGGTGAGGCGAGCACTTTTCGGTCGGCGGCGTGGCAACACAAGACCAGACCAGATAGCTTGGGCGGCCGAGACACGCCTACGAAGACAGGAATAGAAGACGCCGTGCGTCGGCTAGCTGGGATGCATGGGACGCGGCGCAGGTGAGGCGAGCACTTCTCGGTGGGCGACCACTTTGGCGCCGTCGACTAGACCAGACCAGACCAGACGAGAGGGCATGCCACTCAGGGTCGCTTCAGCAACCGACGATAGGCATGCCGCTCTGGCGCCGGCCGGCGAGGCCGAGGACATGAGAGGGCACACGCTTTCGCCTCGGCTAGGATGGGCGGCAGAGGCGAGGCGAGCACCCGTCGGCGACGGGCCTGAGCGCTAGTCAGGAAGAAAGCTCGCCGCCGGCCAGCCAGTGATATGGACGAAGGTGCTTTCCTCGCCTGAGCCTCCAAAGTCATAAGTGACCTCTACTCTTTGCCCCTTCATCCATCCGTTCTCCTCTACTCTTTGCTGATTCTCTGAACGGTTGAGATGGGAAGTCGCACGGATTGGTGACATGGGCGTGCAAAACAAACGCCTCGTAATTACAGCGGTGAGGAGATCAACAACATCAACCCAGTTAATTATGGGACGGACGAATCCCAGCAGCCATGCAAGCAGTAATTGCCCTGACATCCTCCGACAGCCTGAAGGTAGAAAAAAAAGTCAGTGCAATAAGGGGAAGAATTCTTAGCAATCCGGCACTAGTAGGATCGATCCATGTAAAACAGGATGCAAACTTTCGCCTCAAATCACGATAGGCATATAAATTACCAAATCATAGCACACTTTTTATAGATGTGATATCTTTAAGATTGTTAACTGAGGCACTTTCTACAGATGAGGAAAGCCCTACGATAGTTAACTGAGCCAGATTTCTAGTCGTGTTTTCTTGGTATCCGTATGTACCATAAGCTAGCTAGCCACCGTGACTTCTGCGATGAAAGGAAAGAAGCTCCATTTGCTGCTAGTTCTAGAAGTAGGTCTTAATTAATCTATCCCTGAAAAATGGCCTTAATTAATCCGATACTGAGATCGATCAGGCCAGGTGCAGCTTTACTGCTACTACTAGTATTAGACCTTGTTTTGACAAGAACTGGAATTTATATATTTGCTCTTACGAAATTACTACTAACCAGAAAAGAGATACATAAAGGTGTGCCACCAACATCAAGTTTAACGGCAGATGCATGTACCGAAATAGTGTAAACCAAATTTAGCTACAATATCATCGGGTGCTATTTCAGGTTCACGTTGCAACACCATAAATCGAAGCTTCATCAGCCCCTTGACTTTCTCAATGGATGTAAACTAATTAGTACATAACCTAGCGAGCCAGCTAGCAAAAGGAAAATTGAACATGCACATCGGCTTGCTTGCTTGCACAACCAGTTAGCTATGCATGCACATCATCTCAAGTGCTACTACTAAACTTTCTCACACGTTTCATCCAAACTAGTTGCCCACACCACAAAAGCACATATATGTGTGCTCGACTTCAGTAAGGTAAACCATGTCGAATCCAGGCTCCCTCCACTCCTTTTTGGCCAGCTATAAGATCTGCTTCTCCCCTTGCTGCTAATGTTGCATCAGCTACGAGCAATGTCAACCCGCTGGCCGCTCCATGTAACGAGCTCTAGCGCTGACGTTATGGTGACTTTATGTTCCACCGGAGAGACGAGGAAGATGACAGCTCTCCAAGACTGATGTAATGGTAACTTCATGCTCTTCAGGCGAAAGGAGGAAGATTGATAGCTTACCGATGTGTGTGTTGCTTTTCCATCAGGCTACTTGTACTCGTGCATCTCTCCATAAAAAGACACCATGCAGGATCAATGATCCTTCATCTCGGCACAAGGTGTAGCGCCTTGTTATGGAGAGCATGATGAGGCGCTTATCGTCGGGTGTCCTCAACAGATTTTGATTTCTTCCAACGGTGAATGAATTTGTTTCCCAAGTGAATCTATAAAGTGCTGATTGCACCAAAAACAAATCCTCTAGCAGGTAATGTTGCAAACTAATCTAGCGAAAGCAAAACACAAGACATTATGTAGGATTTTCTACCAGATTGTGAGATCATTTAACCTCAACGGCTCAGACTGACGTGCCTGCAGAATTCAGCTACTCTGGTCATAAAAGAAATGAAATATTAGGGACTTGAAGATTACAAACCATAAAAATCTCAGGAGACACCACACACAGCTCAAGTAGTTAAAGTACACTGGTTTCAAATCTATCACAAGCAAGCTAGTAACTGAACCCAGCACAACAGCCTTGATCTCTTCTTGCATGCAGCAATTCATCAATGCTGAAGCATGGGAATTGATGTTCAGGACTCAGATACATGAAAACAACTCGGCAGACCTGGGAATGGCCACCCCAAACCCTTCTACACAATCGGGTGCCGTGAAGCATGCGCCTTGCAAGGGCAGTCGGATTGCTGAAAGACATTGCGCAGACACCACCCGGCTTCCAGCAAGCTGCTCAGCACAGAACATCTCCAAGGACCGAGGTTGGTGAAGCTGCAAACCAACAAGCTCATCCCCAGGCAGGAATGCCGGCTCGTTCTCATCGGCGCCGCTGCTTCGCCCTGCTCGCCGTGAGCCATCTGCTGGTGGGTTTCTGAGGGTGATTGTGCTCAGCGTCCATCCTCCATCAGCCGCACCAGCTACAGAACATACAGATAATATATAAGCAACCGGAACCAAAAGTTCGGTCATGCCCACATATGATCAAGACGTAAATCAGCACTAGGCACATTGCATCAAAGAAAGAATTGCAAATAAAGGAAAGCAAGATGAATGTAAGCATGGCTACACAAGCAGAAATCAAACTCTGTCGGATGGCAAACCTTTGAATCAATAACAGAGCCTACAATATGATATATCAGAAAATTCTGTTCCACAGATTGATAAATCAATTAAATCAGATCTAGACATGTTGAATCAATAAACAACACCCATATTGACAAGGTCCATATTCTTGTCTTTGTGGCATGCAACAAGGTACCAAATCAAGTACATGGAAAAGTGTAGATACTATAAACTACCATCTAGGAACCAGAGAAATTGGATCAAACCAGTAACCAACAACCACATATCACAAACATCTAGTCACTATTTAACCATAACGGCTAATGTCAGTAGCTCATCTAATAAATCTACACAAGTATATATCTTTACCAGATTTAAATCTACACAACATTTCTGCGGATCCGTTTGACACAAAAAACACCAACTACTTTAACAAAAATTGATCCTTGGACTAGCACACTGGCTAATCTCCCAAAGGCTAGCGACTCAGCGGGAGGGACCGATCCCGCACACGCGACCGGTCGCCCGAAAGCAGCATTTTCCTTTGAATAAACACCACATGATTACCTACACATGCCACAACCAAGTACATCTAACAACATCAATACACGATGAGATCCTAAATAAGTTGATCATCATTGGCTCGACGGTCGGAGCACAGAATAACCAAGGATCAATTGCCATTATGTCACAGGGCAAACATAGGAGAGAAGAGCAGAAGCAGAACTTCACCTAAACCAAGACGAAGAATAACCATTTTTATTCCTTGCCAGGTACATTCAACACAAGGGCACTACAACACACAAGTACAGTGACATGTATGTACATACCTTCAGATTCTTCTTTAGAGTCAAAATCCATCACAACTCTGTCGGAAGTCTCGAAGAACTTATACACAGAGGAGAAGAAGAAGAGGGGTGACTTGGTGGTGTTCGAGAGCTCAAACTCCTCGAAGACCAGGCCGAGCTGGCTCTTGGGGAACTAACAGGATCTTGGTGGACAGCTTCTGGTCGTTCCGCCTCGTCACCCTTCTTTGCCCTACCAAGAGAAACTGAACATCTCAATGACCAGATAACATACGGCACAATTAAATACCGTATTGTCAAAAAGGCACATGGTGGGCATATAGTTAACCAAACCTGATAAAGATGAAGGAAGTGGTCATCTTCAGGCGAGGCCTCAACCGAGTGTCTAGGCTTAACCACAAGGCCTGCACAAATTAAATAAGAGGCTCAGTTACATGCACAGATTTAAGGTTTTAAAAAAATTAAAAAATAACATAAATGGTACATATTCAGAGACTTTCATGCAAAATATAGGGATGAACATTGTACAACAGAGCAAATTTTCCGAAAATAGAAGACATGGGCAATCTACTGTGTATGAACACACATGTTTCATTAAGCGAAACAAATTTCAAGTTCAACAGAAATTACAAGCTTACTAAGTTCAGGACAAACACACTGGCTAATCTCCCAAGTATTTTTTTTTGTTCTCCCAAGTAATTTTTTTGTTCATTTCCATTAAACATTTTGTAATACTTAAAAACAATTCAGTACCTTCTATTCGGTACTTGGTAAATTCACTACACACGAGTATGCATGCGTATAAGCTTTGTTATGCAATTCAACATACTAGTGAACTGATCTTCAGTTCTATAGATTTTAAAAGAAGGAAAATACATGCGCTAGTATCTATTAGCAGCCAAGGACTAGTGAAGTGCACAGATTTAGTTTCTCTTGTGAAAGATAATAAAAAGCACATGAATGCCAGCCATCAGTGCAAGGAAATCAAAGTGAGTAGCATATGCTATCCAGTCAACAAAGTTGTGCCACCCAGCATATATACCAAGGCTTAAGTTGTGCTACAGGAAAACAACTAGGCAGACTAACAATATATATTTTGATCACACAAGGTCAGATACATCTCCATGCCTGATTTTGGAATGGCCACCCAAAATTGCAGCGGCAACTGGATGTTGCCCGTCAATTGGGGTCATCATTCCCACAGACAACTCTCGTTTCATATGGGGGAATTGATTTTTAAGCCCCCCCCCCCCCCCCAAGCTCACGTGCGTTTGATCATATGCCCTCTTGTTGGTCTGCCTCCATCATAAGCCCCCAACTTCTCCGGACTCGCGAACAATTTACAGGGGCAGAAATGTCGTTTGAGGGCCTAATTACACTAATAATTATGATTAATAGCTTAGTGATAAGGAAAACTAATAAAATGGGGGTCATCAGCAACAATTAACCAGAGTGGGGGGCTTATGAGAGAAGCAGGCCAACAAGAGAGCATATGAGTAAAGGCACGTGAGTTGGGGGGTTAAAATCAATTCCCCTGTTTCATACCCAGCCACATCAAAAGCATTTCTCATTTCGACATAACCAAGTAACCAACAGGTCAGGACCATCCTGCATGCAGCCTGCCAACTTTCCCTATCTCTGGTGCAACGACAAGAAAACTATTAAGTACCGATACAAAAGAATCATGAATCGTCCACCACCAAAACAAAGTCTAATTAGGTTACCATGCATCATCTCCGCTGCTTTTTTACTTGGTCACCATGCATCATCTCCTATAATATAGAGAAAAAGAATGCTTATTGTCAAGCACATATATAACAAAAGTTCTACACAAGTACATGGATAAATGTTGAACCAGAAGAGGAACATCTTGCTATAGTTTATCAGAGGCGCATGTAAGAAAGTGTATGCTCAGTAAGAACCTACAAGAAAATCATGGTTACATGCTTGTCATAAGAAAGATCAAACCACATACCAGACCCAAGCATTCTTACTAAAGAACACTGAAGATGAGCTAGAACAGCACTTGTGAGTATCACCAACGAAAAACCAAATCCTAGCCATATTACCAACACTAAAACAAACAAGTAAAATATAGGCCCAATGGCCAGAGCACAGAACACCCATGGCTTGGTCACCGTTGTATCAAAGAGCAAGTAGGGAAAGAAGAAGAAGAAACAAAGAATTTACCTAATCCAAGAGTTCGCCGAATGGAAGTATGAGAGCATGGGAAGGTCTTGACAGCGTCCCATCATGCTAATGGGATTTCTATCTTCACCATCTTCTTTATCTTCTTCCTCTGTGATCTGTGTCTACAAAATAAAGCATTGTGCATTAGTGATCAAATGAGCACATTCTGGTATGATCCTGAAAAAAAAGAATAATATTGATCCGTAACTTACCAGTATCCTCTACTTCACTTGATTCCTCCTCATCAGCTGGCACTTCAACATCAACCTCCTTAAATGGGGAAATAAATGAACTCAGAGTACATCTTCACTAAGTCCTGCAAACAGCCATCATAAACAAATTATTACACGATGGATGTTGAAAGTAGCATAATGTCTTCAATAAAACAAGTCCGAACAGAAGCAACTACGAAAATAAGATAAAGAATCCAAACGATTGCACTTGATCTTGAGCAAACAATAAGAATTGTTCACTCGAAACTGATGAATGAGCCAAATTACAATGAAAGTTTTTTTTGAGGGTATACAATGAAAGTTCTGGTCAGGCTAGCAGCCTTAGAAGCTTGCTAAACCAACACCATAGCACATGCATCTCATGGGTTGACCGAGCCCACAAATATCGATAGCAAGGCAGGAAAAAAGATCACCCTCACACTTTACTGCAAAGACTGGTCGCTGCATATGTACTAGGACAACAAACTAGGCCTCAATACCAGCCACATTATAGACAAAACATTCTTAAATAGCAAGAAACAAAGCTATAGGTTTAACCCACACTAAATAAACATCAGGTTTAAGTCAACCAAACAAGCCCCGCAAGTTAACTAGAGAGAACACATCTCTGTATTTACTCATAGTGTTAGCTTTTTTCACCACATCTAGGGTATAATGTTGAATTGATCATTTGCGAAGAAAACAAGAAAGACCATACCTGGCAGACCAACCCAAACCCAAACTGAATTTCATTACAAGCAGACCTAAGAGTGAATGGTTTTTACCTACTAATGGCAGAAGCACGTCGATAAAGTCGGCTAGGCGAGGGGAATGGTGCATCTCGTCTGTTTGCGGCAGGGAGGACCGATTAGTGGGGCGTGTGGTAGAGGCATTGCTGTTCAGTGGTACCTTCAAGAGCTGGGCTGCAGTCGCCAATAGCAGTGAGCTGCGCTGCAGTCCCCAACAGCAGTGAGCTGCGCGGCGCCTGCCTCTGCAACTCTCTACCACATGTTCTTTAAGATGCCACTTGTCTACAAAATTGATGGAATAGATCATTCTTTCATCAACCACACAAGATGCCCACTGGTAACATTGCAAGTATACTGTAATGAAGTAGTGCCAAAGTAATCTAACTTCGAATCCCTCAGCTGGAACGCCCCTGCTGCTCCTATCAATGACAACCAGAGAGCACACAGCTTGCAGCAGACGTGGATATAGCTGTCTGAACCTGTAAGTGCAGAATTCTGAATATTTAGAAAATGGGAATATATCAACTATGAGTTTTCAGAACTCTGGAAGATTAAAAGATAAGGATGACTCTCAATAACTCGACCCTGCGACACTTCATTTGAAGATAAACAATAGTTAGTCCATTCGTTCCATATTAGTTGTCGCAGATTCGGATGTAACTATATGAACCACTAAGTATCACAACAATAAGTTCCTTGTAAAAGAATCTTGCTATGCAACAATGCAAATATAAAGTATCATACCCATTGCCCTGAACATGACAAACTGATAAGAACATGACGTGTAAGCTAGTGCCATACTAGATGAAGACAAGGAGCAGCAGCATGCTTGGGTCGCCAGCTAGCCCCAAGGTAGAGGTCATTGTCCAGCGTCGACGCCAGCAAGAGTATTTCTGATGTCGCCTCACAGGACGGCAAGCTGCAATGCTGCTTCTGCTCCAACTGATGGCGCGGCCCGGAGGGCCACTGTGCTCCTTGCACAGCCCACATCAGACGGTGGACATAGCAGTCAAAACCTGTAGATGCAGAACTCTTAATATTCAGAAAACCGGCGTATTTGTGCAGCATATATTACATCAAACCAAGTTATCTACAGAAGCAAGATTGCTGCGCTCAACATAATATCTGAAATACGTTAAGTACAATAAAATCTACAAAAGAAAGCAACGAAGAATACCAACAATAATCTGCAATTTAACAGATTAATTACTTACCATTGAAAGCTTATTTTTCTCACAAAATATCAAGATGGAGAATGTTCTTAGATTAAAGCAAATAAGACACCAACCTGTCCAGTAGCAGTTTTCAAAGATGCATATGCAGACCCATGTAGTACTAGTACAGTAGTACATTTACCGTGAAAAGGATGCATGCATACCATCTACTACTAGTACCTTGACGTGAATTAGACAGACTAATATGTGATATTAGAGTAGCGGTTGACTAATGTCTATATACCATTTATCAAGCGTTATAAAATGAAACTCTCATCTATTGTGCAACCTCAAAACAGTGACAAGGTGCAGCAGAAAGAGTCCTCGACCAAACTAAAAAAAACTGATTCCTCAAAATCAGACATAAATATGCCTGACTACTGACTAGGCGGACATTATCGAGTATTAAAAAAAAATGAAATAACCATCCATTGTCCGACTGCAAACAATGTTTATGTGCAACATGATGAGTCATCTAGTAAACTCGAAACACAATGAACATATAGAATTAGAAAATACTGGTGAATGCATGGAAGCACATACGTTCAACAATACTGACATTATGGTTTCAACAAAACAACCGGTCAGTACTCAGGAGGAAATAAAGATTGTCCGCCAAAAGGGCACGGCGTCGTGGTCCCTGCTAGTCTGAAACAGAAAAAGGATACATGCATTAGTAGTATGTAAAAGATCGTGCTATTTTAACTTGGTACATAAGATTGACATCTCAGCCATCTTTGGAATATAAACCAACGGGCAATCGATGGCAACATAAGCATGTGCAGATTTTTGCAGTGAGGAAACAAAGCCATCCTAGGAGGCACACACACATGACACGTGCATCTCCAAAGCTGATAATGTTAGTTTAACACTAAAGTTTTAGCAGGCTTATAATTATTAAAGGAGTGGTTGTTGAGTAGCAAACTAAAGTCAAAACTTAAATAACTACCGTTTAATTCAGCATCCAGAACTAATTTAGCATTAATTGATTGTTATTGTTGTTAACTTATAACAGTGCCACTTCGGCATGGTACTTACTGCTATATTAGCCAATAATAATATTGGTTCCAAAAAAAAAAAATGGCAGCATGTGCATAATTAGCATGATCAATATTTATTTAGTCCTAACACGCAACAGAAACTCAATTAGCATGAGATAGAAATGTTCCAAAGCATGACGTTCAATATTTAATTATTCATCTTCGTCGTCGGTTCACTTAACTATGCAGGTAAAGCATAGTAAGTATTGTGTGTCCGTACTGAAGCCACATCATGCATGTAGTACTGCTTTGCATCCCCCAAATTTGAATACTTTTGATTCCTAAAGCGACTCGCACTAGGAATGCACTGAAACTAAGTTACTGCAATGGTAGTAGTCGATGCTATATCGAAAATAAACTTCCATCAATATATGGCTGAATTGAAAATTGGAAGATGTATACCAAGCAGTACAAGGTCAACTTGAACCAGTGGATGTACTAGGTCAGACTAACCGAACCAGCATCTCGATTGCGCTCACCTGCTCGTTGATGGATCCAAATGGACCGGCAATGGATGGCCACCAGATGGGATAAAACGACATTGTCCACTCTTTGGTTCCCTTGCAACGCATCTTGGTGTCAGACGCTGTGTCGCCGGCGTGCTGCATCATCCCTCGTCCACACACATGACATAGGTAAGCAAGCTAGAAAAAAAAAGCTAGATATCAGAACAAAAAAAAGTTCACAATGCCCACGGCAAGAAACTTGGTATTAACATCAACACTACATTATAGACAAAAGACAAGTGGCAGTATCCATGAACAACAAATGCATACATAAAGACTGCTAGAACAAACGAATGCTAATGTAGCTACTTTTCTTTTTCATGCATCTAGGTTTAACTAAATGACAGCAAACATGAGTAGTGCTGTCTAATTAATCCGCTGCAACTAAACAGACCTACTGGTGTCGAAAATAACAGAGGACCTGTAATGGAGGCCAAATGCTGACAAAGAGCGGGGGAAAAGGTCGAAGCTCACACTTTGGCAAGCATATGACAACAAATAGCAAAGCACTTATGCAATCATAAAGCATTTTCAACCTGGAGACCAGCGACCACGGAAATAAAGAACCTTTGCTTCACACTTGAAGCTATGTGCGAGTGGTAACAGTTTGGGTACGAAAAACAGTCTAAATGGCACCAACGAAAGCTGACTGCAGCAAACTTCAAGGATAAGGATCTAAGGTTCATCCTACAGATTGGTGTGGCAAACCCAAGTAATCATCATGCCATACACGACATTAGGACCAAACGGGCTAATCCTAGAAATCCATAGCACACAACAGATTATCCATGTTTCTCTTACTCGTAGTACACTGACATGATATACAGGTTCATTTTTTTTGGCAGGAATACATGGAGGAGGAAAGGGCCTCACTGGCAGCAGGTTGTCGTGGAGGTTACCGCTGGCAGCCGCTTGTACGTCCTGGAGGTTGCCGCTGGCAGCAGTGCAGGGAGGAGCACCGGGTCAGACATAGGCAGCAGCAGCAGCAGCTCGTTCGCGCCTCCCTGCCTGCGCCGCCGCCAGCTCCAGCCCCCTATCTCCGGCCGCTGTGACGGACGCGCCGCCATGGAGGTCGGCAGCCGAATCACCGGCGTGTTTCAGCAGAACCGCATGCAATTCCTCGGCCACGCGGGCGACGCCGGCTGGCGAGCTCGACGGGGCCGTGTGCACCGACCTGCCGATGCACGCCGGCAGCGGCGAGCAAGTCAGTCGCGCCGCCTTGTCTCTCTTATTCTGTCGTGCAACGTGGAGGAGGGGAACCGGGGTGCTGCTGGTCTGGCGGGGAGGAGCGGCCGCCGGAGGGGACAATTAAGCTGAGCCCAATGCGGCTAGGGTTTCTGGAGGGGGTACCGATTCAGAAGTTCCACGGCGTGGTCAGAGAGAAGCGGAGGGGAGGGGCGCCGGGTGATGTGGTCGGCGGCGCGAGGAGTCACCGGAGACGGTTGGGATCTGCCGGAGACGGAAGGTGGCCGTCGCTGGGAGGGAAAAGGATGGGCGAGTGGTGTGGTGTCGCTTGGGGTGACTTTGCAAAATTTTCGCCTCGCGTTTTGCGCACATAATTTCCGCCTGTGGTTTCTTCCGGAAAATGAGGGGCTCTCAAACTTTCGCATCGAGTTCGACTGTCGCAGCTAGCCAGCAACACACCAACATTTTGAACATGCGATCTACTAGTAAGATTTATACGAGGCCTCTACTAAGTACCGCCAAACTCTCACGTCCTGCAACATTGCAATGCCCGCACCCATGCCACGCTATATTATGCACAACATTGTTGCACTTTTCATACCGGGGATGACTTTTGTAAAAGTAAAAAGGTTATTGGTTTCGGAAAACTTCGTCAAACATATCCCTTGGAGGTGCGATGACTCCCGATATAACACGGTAGATGACTATTATATGGTGTCGGCTCGGACATCTAGAGCGAAGCGACCGTGGACCAACAATGGCATCTAGAGTAGGAATTATAGAGTTGAGATTGTGTCGCACACGTAGTCGTCGCCCTCCGAAAGGCGATGAGTAGTCGATTGCAAACAAGAGATGATGCCTCGAGTGGAATGATATGCTCTAGTTTCGTGCTCCGTTGAGAACCTCACGATGCCAGAGATGAGATGTGAAGACCACAGAAAGAGCCTACGAGAGTTAGTTAGACATCGAGAGCGTCTCTTGCACGATTGGAAGGCATCGGATAGACACAATGACCTCGTGACACCAAAGCCTCGTGTGCGTAGGTGGGGACTTCATCGAGGGCACGAGGGGAGATCAGACGCGACTGGGCTTCTTTTTCTATCTTATGCCACAATTATAGTGTGAAATCTCGGATACTCGGCAATGCATTTTTTTTACCTTTTTTCGTTGTTTCTGACTTTTTTTTCATATATCATGCAAAGTGGGAGTTGTGCAATTTAAGCCTGCTATCTTCCTCGAGGGTAGTCATTTTTTTTCCGAATGAGGTGCTACTCTCATAGTTGTGCTTCGGCTTTTCCTATTCACACCACACTTGTATACCCATAATATTACAAACACTTGTAATAGGGGAGGGTTTTGGGCCCTTCCTCTCCCGGTTTGAGGCGAAATCCCCTTTGTGATTCCCACAACCTCTACCCCTATCTTTTCTTCCAAAGTGATGATTCCATGTGAATCTTCTCTTTGCTTTTGTCACAGTAGGTCCAAGGAACATGAAAGCCCCCAAAATAGGTGAAATTATTACAATAGTTGGGTTCGTGGCCTCAAAAGTCGGAGTTTTGTACTATAAGTGTGAAATCCTCCTCCTGGGTAGTCAGTTTTGCGAAGGAGGTGCCACTTCCGAGTTGTGTATTGGATTTTCCTCTCACGCCACCCATATATACTCATAATTTAATCCCATACAACAAGGGTAGGAAGGAGGTGCCACTTCAGAGTTTTATATTGGCTTTTTCAAAGGAGACCATAAAACCTACCCCCTAACTACACCGTAGATCTAAATGGTTGACCTAGACTAAAGTTCTATACCTAGAGGATACACCTAAGCTAGTGCCATGAGGATAACAGTGCGAAAATAATGAGCGAGGGGGATATTTCAGAGAATAAGAACGAGGAAGAGCGGTGAAGAAAATGGTACAAAGTAAGGGGAGAAAAGAGGTTCGAAAAGAGAAACAGAAAAGGGGGGGTGTGGAAAAAGCAAACCCAATTTCCTCCCGGTTGCGACATCAACGTCATCGCTAGCGTCAATGTGAAGGAAGGCACTGGCGGACCTATGTTGAGTCAAAACCGGGCCATGGCCTGCCCATCCCAGGAAATTTTAGCCTATATACTTGTAAATTTTGGCCCAATAACAGTCCATTTTACCAAGGTTCAGTGTATTGGCCCGCCCAGCTTTTTTGGGCTAGGTTCGCCGCTGAAAGAAGGGATCCCCATGAGGTCGGGGGTTGTCGTCCTGAACCTAACAAATACAAGCGCTATTTCACCATGCCACCACCGGCGCCACCCCCTCATATCCCGTCACACTTCCAGTTTCCTTAGACTGAGATTTATTTGAGGTTTTAGCTAAAATCGTGACTCGACAAAAGAAAGTGATGCCATAAGTAACTTATGAGACGGTAAAACAAATTCAAGCGTGTTAAAGAATTTGAAAGTAGAGGAGATATATTTGTTGGAAAGAAGTCTAAATGACCCCCCTAAGTATCTGATTTGGGTCGCTAAACCCCCCTATGTTTAAACTGGAGCATTTAACCCCCCTATGTTTGCAAAACCGGACAGAGAGCCCCCTCCGCCTGTGTAGGTGGTTTTCATCGATGGTTTCTGGCATGTGGAGATTGTGCAGTTGCCACGGTGGCAAAGTTAGGCTGGCTAGGTCCAAATTACCCCCACAAGCGCGACCTGGTTACACTGAACCACGAACCAGTCTTGTCCACGGGTGGGCTCGCTGTCCTTGCTCTCCATCGCAGCCGTGCGACGATTCCTCATGGACGATCGGCGACATGGTCTGTTGATTGGAGTGTGGCGCCGACGAGCAGCTCAGTGATGGGCGTACCAACAGCACAGCGGCAGGACATAGCAGCACCGAGCGGTGGCATACCTGTTCAGACTTCAGAGAGGAGGCAATAGAAGATCAGTTTAAAGAGGAGGTAGCAGCAGACCTGTTTGGGACAGTGAGCTTGTTCATAAATTTGCTCACAGTAGTACAAATTTCAGTATACATTTGCTTACAACATTCAGAGCAAACGAACTCTGCTATTTCAAGACAAATGAACCTCGTACATTACATTACTAATCTTCCTTAAAATGCCACCATCCTGATTGGGATCTAGCACAATATGTACAACATGATCTTGTCAATATCAGCATCAGTAGCTAGACACACGAGGGTACATTGACATGCAGTAGCTTGCTTGCATCCTCAATTCATCAGCGTTGCGCTGGTTCATGCGCAGCTGCAGAACAAGAACAATAATTCAGGCATTGGATAAGGACATAAGGTACATAACAGGACACTAGCCCTCATGCTGTCCACGGCCACTGTAGAGGAAGACCAGGGCGGCTGAGGGAACACCGGTGGAGGCCAGTACGACTAGGAGCATGCGGTGGCCGGCACTTCGGCGACGGGGGCACGCAGCGGCAGGAGCATGAGCGGGCGGTGACAATGGAGGCGAGGCGCGGACGGGGGCGGCAGCGTCGGCCGGCAGTGGGAGCCGGCGGCGAGCACGTCTTTGGACAGAGCAGGCGAGCTGGAACGGCGGGGAGCATGTCTTTGGACAGAGCTGGTAGATAGGGGCGGCGGCATCGGTCGGTTTTCCAGGGAGAGAAAGCACGAGGGGGATTTAGACTGAGCTGAACCATGTGCTAAACCATTGTCCACGTCATCTAAACCACCGATCAATACCGCTCTCTGTGAGTGGAGGGGGTAAATTACCCGGTATGCAATACTTGGAGGGGTTAAATGCCCCAATCCAAACTTATGGGTGGTTAGCGTCCCAAACATGATAGTTATGGGGGTTATGTGGACTTATTTCTATTTGTTGGGATGATCGAGCACTAAGATGGATGCGCGAAATGCTTCACACGGATGAGTGACCTAGTAGTAGACTATAAAACTCGTGAGACTCGGTGTAAACGAGGAGATGGATGCATCTCGGGTACTACAGTGGAGTAGTTAATAATTAGTGGCCTGCCATTGTGGGCGGCACAATTTCCGTGGGTTAATTGTTTATGGCATGCAATTAAGGTCGTGTGGTGATTCTGGAGCAAATCCAACGAAAGCACAAACAAAGCGCCTCGCCTCCGCATTCCCCTGTTTCTCGCCGCCGGCTACCCAACTCCCATCTCCCGCACCTCCCCCGGCCACCCTGCCGCCGCTCGCCGGCCAAGATCTCTTCGCCGTTTCCCCGCTCGGTTCCCATGCCGATGCACCACTCCCGTGCCTCACTTCCCCGCCCTGCTTCGGACCCTTTCGCCGGCGTCGAGGACGACAACGCCCAGCCTCGCGCGGTGCGGCTGGCCTTCGACAGCCGCTTCTCCGTCCACGGGAACCTCCAAGTCCACCGCCGCGGCGAACTCCGGCGCCCCTGCCTCGCCGGCGTCTTCGCGGGGTCGCCCGAGCCATGGGCGCGGCCGAGAGCGCCTCTGGCCACCCAAAGGTCGAAAATTTCCCCTCTTTTTTCCACGCGCTGGAAATTGACCCCATCTTTCGCCACTGAATTTTGTGTACGAGCGCCGCGAGCCGCTTCTGCAGGCTCTATCGTTCTAGACCACTCGAGACTTTCCTACTTGTGCTGCTGCGTGGTCCAAATTTATCTTGTATACAATGGAAAGAAATTTTCGCACCTACAGGAAATTTCCCCTCTTTTCACATCTGTGCTAGTTCAATATCACATCGGTGGAACAGCAGCCTATCTTTTCTACTACGCCTCAGTTGATTTTTGTCCTATGTTGTTTCGCATAGTAATAGCAATCAATTGTATATGTACAATTGATCGTGTACTTGATTTCCTCTTATTTTCTGTGTTGCCTGAACCCTAGATCACTTATATGCAATCTCACGATGTTTGTTAAGTAATTGTTCTTGTGATCAATGTCTGTGCTATGCATACTAATCCTCGCTTCATTTTCTAACATGTGAGGTGCACAAGTGTATGTGGTTATGTCACCGACCCACTGCTCTTGCTGGCCACCACTCCGACCTGCTGCTCCCGGCGATGGTTCCGGTGGCGCAACTGCTGCTAGGCTGACCAGAACCTCCCGCGCCTAGAGCCGTGGTAAGAATAGAGCAAACACTCTCACTGGATTAGTAGACTCGCGTCCATGTTGAAATACGGGAAATGCTGCGTTTCTTGGTGATTCCTAGTGCTTGCGCATGAGCTATTTTCGTAAGTGCACATAGCTAGCTTAGCTAAGCTAGAATAAAATTGCACATGCACCTAAGCTTGCCTGCTTCCATCTTTTTTCTTTTTCTTACAGAAACTGAGCTAACTGATCTAAGAAATCTTGTTGAAAACAAGACAGATCTGCAAATGGAGTGGTGAATTTTTGAAAACATGTTGCTGATTGATATTTGATTTGATTAATTAGCTTATCCATGTTTTATTTTCTTGATCTGAATTTTCCATGGTTCTTCCAATCATTAGTATTTGAGCTAGCAATCAGCTCATTGTCAAACTTAAAGTATATCTCTTTATTTAGGTAATGACTCGGGAATTGCACATCCTGGTACTGCTGAAGCTATGCTAGCTAATTACTTGTACCGATGTGTTGTTGATTTATGAACTACCATGGTTTAGTTTGACTTGCATGTATATGCATCGGAAGTGATTTTCCGTTTGTGATATGCAAGATAGGGATTTTCCTATATGTACTTGTTAACTAAATTGTCATATGTAGCACACTGGTTGTTATAAGTGCTTAAGATTGCTGGTATCCAGCATGTTTTGTTTTTGTACGGCCCTCTACTCACCCAAGATCAAACTTTGCTTCTTCCTTGTAACCTCTGGCTGGCGGCCGACCGACCGACCCTGTTGACACCGTGTTGAACAACTAGCAGACCAGTAGAGAACTTTAGGTGAATAGTTTGGAGTTTTTGGTGCCCATATCCGTGTGACCACCCAGATATGTTTTAGTTTAGGTTTGCTCTAAACAGTGACTCGTGATGTGCAGAATTAGCTAGTCTGAGCTGCTCGAGATGCATGAATACATAGTGCTGTTGCTGCCCATTAGCTCTTCATTGCAGATTTGTAGAACAAGTTCCAACTACTACATTTTTATATGAAACTGAATCAAGTTTTGAGATCAATTTCCAGTGGTGTCTATTTCATTCTAATTGGCAAAGTGTTGCGTTATTTGAAAGCATGAATTGGTTCATAATTGTTTGGCTGTAGTAATTTGTCTTCATATGCTAGTTTGATGCCTCTCTTCTGTAGTGGATCATTCAGATTTCTTCTGATTCTATTTCACAAGCACTCATAATTTCTTCTGTACTCACTTTATGAAGTGACGAGGCAAGATATGTTGGAGCTGTACAAAGAACTGGTGGGTTGTCTGTAATTTGGAGCTGTACATTCCTTCATCCGCCCTGAGCTCCATGAGTCATGCTTAGAATTAGGCTTAATTAGAGTGCTGTTAGCATTATGCTTAATTAGAGCCATGTTAGCATTTGGCTTTAGCAGAGTCCCATCAGTGTTAGGCTTAATTAGCAGCTGCGGCTCAATCATCATTAGGCCTCCATTAGAGTCCTGTTTGGCAGAAGTAGACCTCACTAACTTATCCGTGCAATTAGCATGTACTATGGTCTGATTTGCTACATAAAATCGCCTCTCATTTTCTGTACCATCTTCAAAAGGTATGGGCAACATTTAAGAAAGCTGATGGTTATGTGCTACTATGGCTGCTGGCTGGACAAGCATTTTGTGCGTTGCATTATTTATCGTCTAGTTGTATGAAACTGAAAATATATCCTACTATGGCTTCTGGCTGGACATTCATTTTTTTTTGTGTCGATGGTCATAGTAGCAATATCTGTAGCTGTAGCTGGTTGAACTGACTTGCATCTATTCATATGCGCTAGTATGCAGCGGTTGTTTACCCATCCCAATTATAGCTGTTGCCCTAGATTTTGAATTTTTTTTTTGAAGAATTTCTACTGCTTATAGCTTGGATTTCTGCTTAGATTTCACAAGTTTTGATGCATGCTGGAATCTGTGGTGCTCTTCTTTAGATTGCAGCAATCAAAAATCAAATCTTGATTGTCTAAGGTGTGTTGTGAATGACTTGCAGTAGGTGGACTTGCACGAATTCGAGCTCCCTGGCCCTATGCTACCTCGACGGCGTTGTCCAGAGGGATGACAAGGGCTGTCTGAGGGGCCTCCAGAAGTGGTAGCACGATCTCTGCAGGGTGATTTTGACGTTTCCTTGTTCGATTTGATTTGCTGTGGTTCCAGTCTATTAATGTGGAGACACTCTAATTCTACTGTGTTGGATTGCAGGAGTCGCTGCTGCTGATCGTGGTTCACCCACTCCCCAACAACATATTGAGTGGCGTAAGTAGCTTACACTGATTGCACCTGTATTTATAGAATTCAGTGTCGTTTAGTTTAGTGGCAAATGTTGTCGATTTGGGAGTCATTATTGTGATTGCTGATTTGGTATTTGCTAATTGTTGATATCGGTGGTACGCTTGTGGATATGCTGTGTAAGATATGAAGTTTTAGCATAACAGTCGAGCTTTATTATGTTATCGCCGTTCTATGTTTGCCCATTTATAGCATATAAATTTTGTGTCTAAACTGCTTTGCTAATCTGCTTAGTACGTGATTATTGCCAATTTTATCCATTGGCTAAGGAATTACATTAGAACAGATTTTCTCTATCATTAAATTGTGGTTGTAGAACTGATAAGAGCAGAAAAAATGCTACAGTTTATTTAGTAGCATTGTTTATATTTAAAAGGACCATTTGATCTTGTTATTTCTTGGATGGGTAGCAACTTTTCTGGACTTGGTGTTTTGTCTCTCAAGTATTCTGTGAACATTTAGTTTTTTTTTTTTGCGCAGTATTATGTTTCTTTACCCTTTGAAATTGATGATTTTTTTTTTTTTTTTTACTTTAGGCAAATCGCGTCTACATGGAAGTAGGAATGAGGGGACAAGCTAGAACAATGTTGCTGGTGTGAACTTGAAGAGCGGGACTTTGAGATGCTGGAAATCGAGTTGAATTGTGGCTTTAATCGGCTTGGCTAGTCCATTACCTAATTCCAAAGTGGATTGTAGCTGTATTGGAGCAGCCAAGCAAACTCCAAAGTTAATTTGGGAACGTGTACATGGTTTTGTGAGCATGCAGCCGAAATGTGTTTTCCGTTTGATTGAAATTGAAGGAGGCGCGTGTAATTTCCAAACTTGAACCGATCGCACGTAGTACTCCGTTTGAGTAGATAATTAATGAGCGTTACGGTTTGTATGGATTTCACGCACATAATCGATATAAGCTAGCGTTGGTGGAGCCAGCCTGGCACTCATGTTTCTGCGACTCGAGTCCTTCAACTCGGTCTCTCTCTGTCTATACATCCGACCCCTCGCATCCATGCGCTCGTGTACGGATCGACCTGACTCGTCCATCAGATGGTTTGACTGCGTCCGATGGAGAGATCCGCGCGCGGCGCCAGAAAAGGAAACAAGAAAATCACTCGCGCGGATAATAAAAGAGGAATTCCCAACAAAAAGAAAGATAATAAAAGTAGCGAAACGTTAATTCGACACGCTTCTTTCTCCCTTTCCTGGTCGCGAGAGAAAAAAAAAAGTCGTCGGTCCTTGGACTCGCGCGGATAATAAATCTCGGAATAAGAAACCGACATCATCTCCAAAGTGGCCGTATTCTCATCTGAACAAAAACGATCCTGGGCAGCGCTGGCGTTGGCGACGGCGGCGCACAAAGATGAAGAGGAGGCCCTGTAGAAGAGGTAGGGACGTGGAGGAGACCATGCTCCCGAAGAAGAAGAAGCAGAGGATGGCCCAAGCGGAGGAGATCGTGCGCCCGGAGAAGAAGCAGAGGATGGCCGACGTGGAGAAGTCGGCCTACCTGATTGTAGGCCACGGGTTCGTGAGCCCTGCCTTTTCCGTGTTCAAGATTGAACCCTACACCGACAGCGGCGGCGACGACACACCGGTGAGAATCCCGCGCCGTCTCGCCCGCCTCAAATGCAACCACAACATGTCTTTCGTCCCCTTCCAATCGAAGGACCGCCGGTGGATCGTCGGCGGCTGCTCAACCGATAGGCGCCGCTACGGCCCGGGGACCATCATCTTCGACACCGGGAAGCAGTTGGTGATCAGTGGACCGGAGCCTAAGTCGGTCAAGAGCTACCCAATCCTGCTACCAATCGGCCACAAGATCTACGCCCTGGCCCCAACCCCCTCCGTGGTGGGACCGCTCAACTTCGTGCCCTGGTTCGAGGTCCTCGACCTCTGGACTGCACGGGAAGTCGAAGGCCGTCTGACCAACTGCAAGTGGAGCCGCCTGAAGCGGCCGCCATTCTTTCCCTGGGAACTCACCCCAGGGGATTACATTTGTCCGCCCGGCGTTACCGTCAAGTCCTACGCCGCCGTGGGCTCCCGCATGCTGGTGTCCGTGACCGGACATGTGGGCACCTACGCGTTTGACACCGGCTCCAACGGGTGGTCGACGGTGGATGACAAGAACTGCCTGCCATTTGTCAACGGCGCCGACCCGCACAGCCCTGGGCTCTTCCTCGGCTTATCAAGGACAATGAAGGCCATCGCCGGATACAAGATCAATGTCGATGGCGCTAAGCCACTGTCTGTGGTGGAGATTCCGGTCGTGTCTAACTTGGAAGATGTAGATCTGGTTGTGCACAGCTACAATTTCCTTTCCATGGGGATTGAAAGGGGCTTCTGCTTGATGACTTGTTGGAGCGTTGATGAAACGAGATATGCCCCACACCTCCGGGCTCACATCAGGGTGAGGACGTACAAAACAGATGATTTTGTGGAGTCCGAGGGGAAATTCTTGGTCGTCAACAAGCACTGGATGCGGGTTTACAAGATCCGTGATTTCATCCGGACACTAGATGCGCCCTGTCTTGCTAGCGTGGTCTCCATATGACTGAGTAAGCCCTTCCGATATATGTTCAAATTCCATAGATTAGTTAAGAACAAGTACATGGGATTCTGAATTTTCATGATAGTTTCTCACACTTTATAATAGATTAGTTAAGAACAAGTACATGGGATTCGGAATTTTCATGATAGTTTCTCACACTTTATAATATACCCCTCTCACCATAGACATGGATTAGCAAACCACCATGCCGGGCAGCACATATTTGATTCAATAATATTGTGCGTGTGATATTGTGACTTGAGAGTTGAGACCAGCGTTTGTGCACTACTGGGCTGCAGATTTATAAATAAATTGGAGCTACTGTTACTGTACATTAATCTGGTGTAGTCATTTCTCAAGTCTGAAGTTGATAGCTTCATATTACAGTCTGACTTCTGATCAGGATAGACAACTCAATTAATTCATAAACAGCTGTTAGGCTTGACCGCTTGAGTTGTTGGTTGCCAAACTCAAGCAGGAGCACTAGTATTGAGGTAATGTTTTCTGGGACAATATTGTAAGTTGTAAGCCCTAGGAGCTGGAATCAGTCGATCTTTTCTGCGGATAGTGATTTGGTAGACAGTAACATTAGCTCTGTTCTTATGAACATGCTATTGATTTTCCTTTGCGTATATACATGCTAGATTTATTTCCCTATTGCACTGAATTCTGGAATTAAATTGTCGTACTTCTTAAAATCACTATGTTACAACAGTAATGATACCAGTTTGGTGTTGCATATGTTGGTTCCTTTTTTATAAAATTGAGAAAGTTTACTTTTTTAAAGGGCAATTGAGAAAGTTTACCAGGGAGGCCAAGAAATGAAATGGATATTTTATCCATACGTATGCTCCACCTGTACATGCACACAAATACAAGCTAACTAGCCACGTATGCTTGCAGACATAACTATCTATATGATGCAAATTGTCCGCAATATGTGAATAGAAGATATAAATTGGGTTCTGATTTCAAAAAAAAGATATAAATTGGGTTCAGACTCACAGGGATCGTACAAAAGAAAATTGCAAATTGACACCATTATGTACCAGCTGCATTCACAACAAAACTTCTCTAATTCTACAATGTAATCGGTTACTCGATAGTTTAATTAGACTGAAACAACCAATGGTTGACTATTTAGATGGTTACTTTGCACACATGACTACTGTGTTAGTGAAGTATCATACTCCCTAGTATTTAGCATGGTTCTTGTATCCCCAACTTGGCTAGTCTGACCTCTAATCAGAAGCTGAAATGCTTGTTCAGTCAACAAACTGAACGACATTAATTTTACAAAAATTGAGGTTCACTGAAGCAGAACAAAGAGGAACAAGGCACAAGATACAAGAACACTTGAAAATAGCCAAAATTCTGTACAATGATTTCAGCAATAAAAATTAGTAAAATTTGTAGGCAAGCAGATTTCATACCGGGTAATAATCTCAACAAGCAGCATTCAGAACATATTCGGTACAGCAGCATATAATTATGTAAAATTCGTGTAAAATTCTCGACAGGGATTTCCTGGCAGTTGGGTGCGCGCGCGCCTCATTTTATAGCGCGCTGGAAGCGGCGCGCCAGCTTTGGCGCGTAGAATGGCGCAAAAGCCCGCACACGGCAACTTTTTTTAGCACGTGCCGTATTTTCGCGCGCCTGCTAGAGCGTCGCGTGTCGCTTCCGCGCTGTATTTTGGTGGTTTTTTATGCGCACATTTTGGTGCGTCTGTTAGAGATGCTCAGTCCTATTAGTAATGTTGATACATCATTCATGTGAAGAGTATACGGATGAGGAATAAAAACTGGAGGATACGCAGCGGCAGCTGAAAACAGGAGGCCCGTGGGCTGTGGCATTATTACACTGTGAAAGCAGCAGCCACCGGGGAAGGATGAGCCAAAGGACGAGATGGATCAACCACCAGTTTGTAAACTTGGCGATGCTTGCTTCTCAATTGTCGCATGGTTCTCAGCAGCATTATACCCCACCATAACGTATTTGCGTTGAACAACACGTACATTGTCTACTAACTTTGACTCCGGGCCGGGATCAGCAGATCGAACGCAAACAGAGGAGAACCAGCCCCTTTCCAAAGGGAAGAGATGAAGATCCCCTAGAACAATGCGGCCCGTTGGCGCCATCACCACGTTAACCTCTCTAATGGACAGCGCGTTCGTCCCAGACGCTGCTGATTGGCCGACCTCCATGGAGTAGACAACAGCAGCACCGTCCCTGGCTCTGGACCGGCCAAGAAAGAGGTGGTCGCCGAGGGGCACAGCCTGGCCGAGGAAAGGAAGATACATGGCGTGCACCATCTCCCACACGTCCCTCTCCACGTCGTACCCGCAGGTCCCCTTGTATTTCCTCTTCACCTTGCCGGCGTTGACAAGCTGGACGGAGAGCACGATGTGGGAGCCGACGGTGGCGTAGGCGGCGACGCGAATCTCCGGCGGGTCCGTGTACTCGATCGGGTTGATGCGGCACGGGAAGACGGGTGGCGGCTCGAGATCTTCGGTGAGATGATTCCACCTAGGGCGGCCATCCTTGAAGCATATCCGCTCGAACCAGGGAAGGTAGTCGAGGCCCCTCGCCGCCCACTTGACGGAGGGGCGGCGCGAGAGCACATAGAGCTGGCCGCGGAACGGTATCAGGACGGGATCCATCTTGTTGGTACTGAGGTCGGGGCCGTGAAACTCCTTGGAGGTCGCGACATCGTAGATTATGGTGTGACCCTGCCCTTCCCCGCCTACGCGGATGATCCAGGACCCCTGCGGCGACGATACCGCGGCGAAGGACATGCCGGGTTGGCTGAGGTGCAGGGGGACCATAGGCGTTGTTGCGCCGGCGATGCTGACGCTGGGGATGGAGTCGGCAGGCTTGGCGTCCTTTTCCTTCCTGGTATTGTGCTCCACCACCAGGTACATCGGCTTGTCGGGGTCGTCGATTCTCCGGCGATGGCTCAGGGACGTGGAACCATCATCCTCTGCGTCGCGCTTCAGCCCGCTCGGCATCTCGCGGGAACAACGACGGAACAGGCGGCGGTGCTGCAAAACCTGTATGGACAGCCGTCTTTCTTCCCCGCTTTTATGCTCACCACCAAGGTGGGCCGTGGGCCTGGCCTTGCAATCTCGGAAAAAGAAACCGAGCGGCCGTATTCTTATGTGAACGAAAACAATCCTGCGCGCGTCGGAGAAGCGGCGGTCCGGGTCGAAGGCGTCCTCCCGCGCGCCGCTCAGGACCTCCCCGCTGCTTGTGTACCGAGCCGACCTGCCAAACGGGTGCTCCTCCTACTCAAACGGAAGGAAACGTGCTCGATCTGCTCACGCGGCTGCACGCACGCATCCATCGAAGCGGTATCAACGATCGGAGCCAGCTGGCTGGCTTGCACACGTACGCGCGCATGTTTTTTTTTTCTCTCTCCATCAAGGCGTACTCCAATAGCTAGCTAGCTGGCGCGCGCGCGTGTGTGGCCTACGCTTGCACTCGATCGAAGCGCCTCCATCGGTTCCGTTCTCTCTCTCTACTCGACTGCCGCGCGCGCGACGCCTCGGTTATCTCCTTCTTCTACCTCCCTCCCTCCTCGACATTTCAAACCTACCTTCCTCTAATTAAGCTGCTGCATGCCCCGCCACTGCCTATAAGTACAAAGCCCATGGCCACCCTAGCCGCGCGTCGGCTATCGCGTGACTTGTGACTTTGGACTTTGGCCACGGCGACGAAGAGGAGAGGACGCATCGCTTGGCCGGCTGGGAGGCTCCATGGCGACGGCGACGCAGAGCAGAGGAGAGGGCGCGCTGTGTCGCCTGGGATGCGTGGGGCGGCGAAGGTGAGGCGACCACTTTTCAGTCGGCGGCGTGGCAAGACAAGACCAGACCAGATAGCTTGGGCGGCCTAGACACGCCTATACCAGAAGACGCGGCCGTGCGTCGCCTAGCTGGGATGCATGGGACGCGGCGCAGGTGAGGCGAGCACTTCTCGGTGGGCGACCACTTTGGCGCCGTCGACTAGACCAGACCAGACCAGACCAGACGAGAGGGCATGCCACTCAGGGTCGCTTCAGCAACCGACGATAGGCATGCCGCTCTGGCGCCGGCCGGCGAGGCCGAGGACATGAGAGGGCACGCGCTTTCGCCTCGGCTAGGATGGGCGGCAGAGGCGAGGCGAGCACCCGTCGGCGACGGGCCTGAGCGCTAGTCAGGAAGAAAGCTCGCCGCCGGCCAGCCAGTGATATGGACGAAGGTGCTTTCCTCGCCTGAGCCTCCAAAGTCATAAGTCACCTCTACTCTTTGCCCCTTCATCCATCCGTTCTCCTCTACTCTTTGCTGATTCTCTGAACGGTTGAGATGGGAAGTCGCACGGATTGGTGACATGGGCGTGCAAAACAAACGCCTCGTAATTACAGCGGTGAGGAGATCAACAACATCAACCCAGTTAATTATGGGACGGACGAATCCCAGCAGCCATGCAAGCAGTAATTGCCCTGACATCCTCCGACAGCCTGAAGGTAGAAAAAAAAGTCAGTGCAATAAGGGGAAGAATTCTTAGCAATCCGGCACTAGTAGGATCGATCCATGTAAAACAGGATGCAAACTTTCGCCTCAAATCACGATAGGCATATAAATTACCAAATCATAGCACACTTTCTATAGATGTGATATCTTTAAGATTGTTAACTGAAGCACTTTCTACAGATGTGGAAATCCCTACGATAGTTAACTGAGCCAGATTTCTAGTCGTGTTTTCTTGGTATCTATTTCCGCATGTACCATAAGCTAGCTAGCAACCGTGACTTGTGCGATGAAAGGAAAGAAGCTCCATTTGCTGCTAGTTCTAGAAGTAGGTCTTAATTAATCTGATCCTGAAAAAAGGCCTTAATTAATCCGACTCTGAGATCGATCAGGCCAGGTGCAGCTTTACTGCTACTACTAGTATTAGACCTTGTTTTGACAAGAACTGGAAATTATATTATTTTTTTTTGCGAGAAAAGGATATTATATCGCCGATCTTACAGATAGGTCCGGTACAATGGTAAAATTACAGACAAGTCCCATTGGACCCCAACAACACCAACGAGCATCAGGATGAGACCAGTTCGCGCCGCCGCCACTGCTCCACTTCACGCCTTGGCTTGGAAGCAGCCCCTCCACGGACGGGAAGACACCGATCAACGGCTCCGAAGAACCTACACCCCAGGCCGCCGCCACCGTCGCGACGAACTCCAGCACCATCTCCAATTTATATATTTGCTCTGACGAAATTAGATACTCCCTCCGACTAGAATTAGTTGTCCGACACGTAGAATTTTTTTTTTTCATTTTAGCCCTCCGTATTTTAAACCTGGAACCATCAGCTCCAATCGATCGGATCGTCCCGACTCCAGATCCCGCGCTCGCGCCGGCGGGCCGGCGGCCACCCACGCTTCGCTCCGGGGGCCTCCTCCTGCCTTAGCGCCGCCGGCCTCCGTCGAGCTCGCCTCTCGCCGCCATCCTCCGTCGAGCTCGTCAACCGCCGGCAGCCTCCCTCGAGCTCATGTCTCGCCGCCGTTCTCCGCTCCTGTCTCGCCGCCGTTCTCCGCTCGCCTCCCCCGTCCATGGGTTCGCCTCAAGGAGGGCGGCGCCGCCGGGGCAGTATCTCCTCCCTCCCTGGCGGCCGCGCCTCGAACCTTCTCCGGCAGGCCACTCCGCCGAGATCACCTCTCGCCAGCAGTCTCTGCTCACTTCTCGCCGGCAGTCTCCGCTCATCTCAAGGTGGCCGGCGCCGCCGGGTAAGCCTTTCCTCCAAACCTGTAGCCGTCCCTGCGGCCTGCACCCTGCAGCCTTCTCTCTGCCGATGTGTCATTGTCTAATGTTTTGTTTCTTTCAGTTGATTTGATAGTATCTATCAGAGGATTTGCCTTGAACCGTTTTCAATAGTGACCTGGTGTCAAACTATATCCATGCGTTATATTATGATTGGTTAGATTTTGAGGAAGCAAAAAACACATACGCAACTGTGCACATCATCTGCATAAGTGCGGCCTCAAATGCATCTTATTAATCTTGGACTTGGATTAAATTGTTCAGTAAGTGAAACAAACCTCTGTTGTAGTGTCTGTGTGTATGGAATCCACGTACGTAGTAGTATATGGTCGTCTGTGTTTAACTAAAATCTCAAATTTATTCAAATAAAATAGACCCTAACTGCCTTCACTCATAGCGATTCAAAGTATACATACATGTGGATCACACTTTTGTGCTCCAGACACAGTGAGCTGCAAACTTGCATTTCAGACATGACATATTGATCGAACCCTACTATGAGCACACGATACGCGACATCTGCTGCGACTAGAGCAATGACAAATGAAATAATTTGATGAATGGTCCAATGGAATGAACTAACACAAGAACACCGGGTCCTAGTACAGATCATCACTCGACACGACCAGATGGATGAAGGAAAGAAGAGAGAGACAAGTGAGGAGGACGAAGAAGGGGACAAGGACGAGCAGCTGAGGCTCAGAAGGATGGGAAGCTTGCGCAGCGTTGGTTGAGGTAGACGGAGCAGCCGTCCCTGGGCACGATGGTGGGCATGTAGACGGGGTCGTCGCAGCCGTCCGTGGTGTCCCGCTTGAAGTCTGCGACGGAGACGAAGAGCGCGAGGAAGAGCACGAGGTGGTTGAGCGCGTAGCGCTGGCCGACGCACTGGTGGGCGCCGGCGCCGAATGCGAGGAAGTTGCGCTTGAAGGCCACGTCCTCCCTGCGGTCGTCGGAGAAGAAGCGGTCCGGGTCGAAGGCGTCGGGCGCCGGGAAGCCCTGGAAGGAGGACTCGTAGACGGACGGGAAGACGATGGCGCCCTTGGGCACCGTGTACCACTCGGTGAGCTGGAACGGCTCGCCGGCGATGTGCGGCACCAGCGTCGCCGGGGGCCGGTAGCGGACCACCTCGCGCGCCACCGCCTGCGTGTACCTCATCCCCTGGATCTTCTCGGCGGTGATGGGCTCCCCGGACTCCGGCGACCAGACCTCGGCCACCTCGGCGCGCACGCGGGCGAGCACGTCAGGGTGGGACTCGAGCGCGGAGACCGCCCAGCAGGTGGACGCGTCCTCGTCCTGGGGTGGGCACTCGGGCTGTGGCGCGCGCAGGTCCTTGTGGTCCGCGCCGAACATGTAGATGAGGTTTGTGGTCCCCGAAGAGGCGCTTGCCCAAGGGGTGGAAGGCGTCTGCCGCGCGAGTTTAGCGGCACGTACGGTTGCGTGTGTCGTGGTGGAGGTGGAATCGAGTCGATCGAGCCAGCTCGGCCTAAATTACTGTAATTAAAGATCCGACGCCTCGGGCACGCGCTTGTGTCGCAGTACATGCACAGCAACATGTACTGAACCAAACAGAGAATGGTGCGGTGGCAACCTGTTAGGTGAGGGCTTCAGAGAAGTGCGACTGCCAGGAGCAGCGCTACTCTCGACGGAGACCTTGCAGTCAATCCACCGGAGCGCCACCACGCTGCACTTCTTGATGTCCCCAATGACGTTCAGTAACACGCCTACTCCTCCTCCCAGCTCACCACCAAGACAACCTCCCGGAACCCCTGCTTGTCGGCCTCCTCCAATATGATACGAACCTGAAAAATATGCAAAATTTCAGCTATGCCTATGCATAACAAGAAACAAAAAAGTAAAAATACATAAACCACACCTGCTACAATTTCAATCCAACACTGACGCAAGTTCTCAATATATATATACACACATTGTTATTACAAAAGGAAACAAGTAAATACAACTTTACAATTCATTCGGCGGAATTTTACACAGAAGCAGCAGCAGCCACTACCCGCACCGTCGGAGACAGAACAGAATCAGCAAACCAGAGGGCAGCCGCGATGCCGCATATCCAGTCAGCAAACAGCGTCGCCCTGCTGCTGCCTTGCACCAGGACAAAGTGCACCCTGCAGATAACACAAAATTCAGACTAGTTAACACACACGGTCAACACGGCCACATGTATATATGTCTATTCTACATTCGTTCCAAATTATAAGAATTTTTAGCTAGGCTGTTTAACTCTACCAAAACCTGTTATACTTTGGTAGCAGCAGACATCGCGCTTCTCTATCCAAAAACATCAACGTTTTGTATATATATTGAAAGGTTATCCACCGAGCATTTTCAACCTTAAGTTGACACTTAGATACAACAGCACGATGCCGGCTTCCACTCCTACCAATACTCTTCCAAGGAATATTTATTTACCATCACAACACTACAGTCATCGGAACCGACACAAAACAGAAACAGCGGGTGAGGCTAGTCATCGGAACCAAGACACCCGACACAGCTGTCGTGACATAAAGAAATGACAGCATATACAAAGGAACATATGACTCCAAGGATACCAAAATAGCCACATATGCCGAGTGTCAAATGCCAAACAACAATTTTCTATAACATGCACCACTAAAATAAGATGCAGCTTCACATACAGAATATTTGCAATGACTAGTTAACCAATTCAAGTTCAATCACCAATAACTCTTCTAAAAAATTGACATTGACACTACAGGCCCTTTTTCCGAAATTCCAGGCCACAATTCATTTAAACAAAAACAGTTAAAGTGCACCTCTAGATGCATTCAAACACGCAATCCAACTCAACTAGCATGCTAAATGTTCACTCACAACAAGACCAACAAACACCTGCAACAGCATGTTCAAATCACCACCAAGTAGATGGGACAAATGGGATGCTCACCGAGACATACACGAAGGTTGCTGCTACCTCCTGGCCACCTCCAATTCCGCTCCATCCTACAAACAAAATGCGCATGCTTAGTGCCAGAAATCACGTGTTCAAATGTACAAAAAAAAACCAATAGTCAATATATAGATCAGCTATTTATCGGAATCAAAATTCTGTACCTCCCAGCTAGCAAATAATTGAATTGTTCAAGCACTGGTAAAAACACAAAGAGTGCAAAATATAATCAAATCAACAGCAGAAAAAAAGCTCTTTCTTTACCCGCATCAAACATGCTCATTCACGAGACAAAAAGATAAATATTCACGAGACACCAGTAAAATGAAAACAAACCCAGACGCTGATCGAGCTCAAGACAAAATCATGAATGAATCATCTTGAACCCAGGCATACATGTTCTCTGAACTTAGCACAGATACATAGCACACACACTATGTATTGGCCCGGTTCTGAACTCGTAATGCCCAGCACTATGTATGTGCATCAGATCTTCGTCCCATGGCCCGTCGCCGACGGACAAGGACAATGGAGAGAGGGAAACAATTGCAAAGAAGCACAACACATGTAATCGCATTCCAGAGTGTATGATTATGAACTACTTGCTTCACTAGGTAATAAGATGGCTGTTAATCACCTGCCCGTCAGCGATTATCACCTGCCCACAATAAGTCTTCAACTATTCCCATTGCAGCTTAGATTATCGGAACCAACAATGTCAGGACTGAATCAGAAATCACTAACTAATCATTATTCTACTGAAACATAAAGCCAAAAAAAAGACAAAGAAATATAAAGGAACCAAACTCCAGAACGAACAGAACCTTCAGTATATCTCTCAATATTGCTAGCTAGTATCTGTTCCGCTGGTTGATTATCACTGCTTCGAGCATGAATCGCTCCTTCTCGGCTTGGCACATTTCTGTCGACTTTATCTTGGTAAAATCCACAAACTACAGTCAAGGAGCAGACAGGGTTAGTTTGCACATGGCATGGGCATATATCCTCTTGCAGAAATAAATATATTTACATGTATTCGTGCGGCTACAGACCTGGAAATTATCGAATCGGCATCTGCTGTCGTGGATGGACATCAAATCGTCCTCCCATGGCCCATCACCTGCCACAACAAGGACAATGGACAAAGTGAAATGACTACAAAACAGAAACAGAGCATGCATGATTTCCCAAAATAAACATATATGTGATTATGGACTATTTGCTTCAGTAGGTAACAAGAATCTAAATAAAATGAAATTGACTAATCATACTAGATGAGACCAATAATTAGGCAAGTCGATAACAACCATGATACTACATGGATGGTCGGCTCCAAAGGGAAACCAGAAAACAAGGCATACAAAAATGACAGCAAGTTTTTGTATGTGCATGAGTGAACATGCATGCTAAGGTTGCTGCCTTCTCATTCTGCAATAAGCAACTCACGAGTCTAACCAAACAGACACTCCATCCAACCAACATCAAAGCCTTTTTCCCAAGCAAGTTGGGGTAGGCTAGATATGAAACCCAACAGAAAAGAGAACCAAAACAAGGAGACATAAAGAAAAAGAGAAAAGAAGAAAGAAGAACGAAGGAAAAAAGGGGGGAAATGAAAGAGAAAAGAAGCGAGTGACTAAGGTTCCGCCACATGGATCGCTGATCTCCATGCAGTCCTATCAAGAGCCAAGACTTTAGGTACATTCCAATCCCTCAGGTCTCTTTTTATCGCCTCCACCCACGTCAACTTTGGTCGTCCTCTACCCTTTCTAGAAAGGGTAGATCTCCAAACAGACACTCCATCAAACATCTTAAATAAACTAGAGAGGAACTCAACACAACTCAACAATGGATGACAACCCAAAGTAGATGTGTGGCATCAAAAGTTCATGCAATCAAATCCTGGAACAACACATGCCTAGCTTGATTATTATAACATCTGGACGAGACGCAATGGTGCAAGAATCATCGTCACATGAATCCATCAACCACATTCAATTGTCAAGCCATCACTGTGATCACAAACCCACTTAATTTGATCGATTACAGATCATTGTCAACTAGTGCTACCAAAAATTACTGGGCCAACACGTTCAACAATTACTAGGCCATCATTTGGTGGTACCACATCCCATTATGATATTAGTAGGGGCAACTCAACTTCACTATCACCCTGCTGTTTGGCTCATTTAATTTTGTGTGCGCATTTTCCATACAGTGTACATGCTACTGAAGAGTACCAACAGGGAGCAGCAAATTTGCGTGATAATACAGAAAGCAGCAAATTTGCCACCACAACTTATATTACCTCAAGTAGAGCATCAATGAGTTCAATTCCTTCTAAACGACAGCTCCCAAACAAGAACACAAGAAGGAGCTACTATTCGACCTTGGGCATGAGTTGTTTAATACCTGTGCGTCGTCGTCTTGTCAGTGCGGGCAAGGCACACCTGGCCGCCCCTAGCTCAGAGGCTGGAGCTGCCGTCGCCGGCCCTGTAGATGTCCCTGGAGTGGTGCGAGTTAGAGCAACAGCTCCCTGCCGGTCCCGAAGGAGCGTGTCAGGTGCATGTTGGCATCACAAAGAAATGAAATGGTCAGAGAGCTATAAAAGCAAGAGATTACATTATGCATCAAAATAAATAAGCATGGATAGATTCATTCTACACAATCTGATCTTGCCTAATAAACATGCATAATCAATGACAAAGCTTACCCGCAAAAAAAAAAAAAAAAAATCAATGGCAAAGCTCTTGTGAGTTGTAAAAAGGCTACAGCTACTTCCCCTTGCAGGAGATCGGAGAATTGGTTTTACCTGCGTCGTGCTACCAGTACATCCCGCGGACGGTGGCGACCATCAGCAGCCCTCCTCCGGCTGCCTGCACAAAGAAGATGCGATTTTTTTCAGAATTGGGGAGAAGAGGATTGGTGGTTGCGGGTTTGGGCACTGCTGATACCTCGAGAAGCGCCTGCGGTGGTCGAAGTTCCAGTGCCAGCGACGCCGCTGGAGGACCCGGTGGTGTAGGGAGCCCCGGGACGGAGCGGCGAGGCGAGGTCGGGGACGCGGAAGACAACGGGGCCGCGCGTTGCCTGGCCTGCGCGGTCCACGAAGCCGGCCGGACGGCGACCTAGGATTTCGCGGAGGCGAGGTTTCAGGCTCGATTGGAGGCGCGTCGGCGAGGGATTCTGCATGAGGTAGGGTGCCGGAGCAACGCCGCACGGTGGCGAGAATGGAGCGCCGGAGCTGGGGCTCGATCGCGGAGAAAGAGGGCAGAGGCGGCATCTATCTAGTCGATCTGGGCAAGCTAGAGGTGGAAGAGAGGAGCCGCCGGTGGTCTGGGGCGGCGGAGGTGTGGGTAGCCGGCGTCCGGCGAGATTCAGAAGGCGTTGAGCCGCCGCCGGTGGTCTGCCGTCTGCCCGAGTGAGTAAGTCACGGAGATGGTGTGGCTGGCTTAAATTACGTCCGTGATTTTGGCCCAAAATCCTGCTTAGCCCAAAATGGAAAATTCCATGGCGTAAGCTGATTTTGTTTTTTGAGGGAAGGTAGAGATTTTATTCAACAGTAATAAGCTGATTGTTTTTTGAGGGATTAGGCTGTCGCTGTTCACATTTGCCAAAATTTCCCGCCCGGCTCCAAAATCAACACTTCTCTGGCGGGCTCTCTACCGCTTTCCAAGTTCCGTTTGATACCAATGGATGGTTGGACGGATGCATGCATGCATTAGCCCAACATAGCTACCTCCATATGTGAACACATGTACATATGGTTCTTCTACGTGGTAAAATTTCGTACATATGGATATGCACGCCATTTCAAATGTCACCATTGGGATAGATTCCAAGAGACCTTTTTCGAAAAGGTTCGTCGACACAAATCTATCGTGGCATGCCACGCCGAGGATAGCACGGATTATCGGGTATTTTCGTGCGGAGACGCTCTCGAGGGAAGCGACCGAGGCCTAACGGTGACGGAGAGCCTACGGATTCGCAACCACGCCACATGCATCAGTGTGATATCCATGTTACACCCGCTGAAGGGTGATGCAAAGTCAAACGCGGGCCAACAAGCCGCGAACCAAAACAATGCCTCGAGAAACCTCGAGCCAATATGCTAGTTTCTAGGGGTTTCACTCATGGCGACAAGTGTATGAATATCGCCACCCAAAAAAGGGAGGTTAAATGTGCACATACCAACCACAGATGTACCGAGGAGTGTCGATAGAAAGGCGTTTGATATCCGAGACTATGTGACCACGCTAGAGTGCTTCCCGCGAAAGGCAGAAAACAACTTACGACCGAGACAATGCGGCACCAAAGTGTCATCACCATGGTCGAAACACAACATGTTGTTGAAGGCTCTCCCTATGATGCCAAGACAACTTTGCTTGGGACACGGTGATCATAACCTAGCTCAATCTTAGGCTAGATATCAAGGGATAGAGGGACGAAAAGTGGCAAAGTTATTTGATGTCTTCAAGGTACATATCATAAGAGCAACTCTAACGAGTTAATGAAAAAGGAGCCGGAACCGAAAAATTACGGGTTCGGGCCGAAGTTGGCCCGAACGGAGCCCGAACTCGCGGCCTAGCCCGTAAACAGAGTTTGGGGGCCCGAGAAACTCGGCGGCCACCCCGTATTAAAATGGGTCGTGGAGGGAGTTCGGTTTCCAAACCATACTCCCCTCTGCCGCCGCCACTCGCACCGCCGCCACCGACCACCTCTCCGGCGAGCAATCCGGCGCGCAGAAGCGACGCTTCGCCCCAGCTCCGCGATGCCATGGCTTCGCGTGGTGGCTCTGCATGGGGCGGCGCGGGATTGGGCGGCGGGGCCTCGCCGCCGCAGCCCCCCGTGTTCCGCATGGAGGCGGAACGCCGCAAGTTCAACCGTTCGGAGGGCGCGCGCAAGCGCCGCGCCCACCAGTGGATGAACTGAGGGCTCACGCCCCAGGGAAGCTCGCGAAGTATGGCAACAACGGCGGCGAGGGTTCCTCGTCTGGCGGTTCGAGCCGCCCACCGTGCCCGCCCATGTACGACAACTCCGAGGAGGAGGAGGTCGTTGCCATGCGGGAGACTACGTCCACGACTCCGACGAGGAGGACGCCGTGATCGCGCAGGTGGCGGCGATCACGGTGGCGGAGGCCCGCGCTCGCTTCCGCCGGGAGGAGGCCGGCCCGACATAGATATGCCTAAATGGCATGCCGCATGAATACCCCTGGTCCATAATTGATGTAGAAGGCCCATGGACTCGAAGATTTGGAGGCCTAGAAGGTTGAAGATGTTCTTATTAGGAAAGTAGAATTATTATAGGAAACTTGTATCAACATAGGGAAAGGCCCAGCGCGGCCCGATAATTCGTACTTGTACAACATGGAAAACCCTCGGCTTCACCTTCTATATAAAGGGTAAGCTAAGGTCGAAATAAGGATCGAAACATTGCAAACCCTAGCCACCGTATTTTGTTGAGTTGGACGCCTTTGTTCGTATGACAACCTTCGAGACCTACTTGTCCTCTACTTTCTACGAAACCCTAAGTCTACAATCTGTAGGCAATGACGAGTCGATACCTCGTCATCGACGCTGTCCGTGAAGTGCGGAAGTACGAGGCGACGCGCCGGGAGGAGCGCGTCCACCGCGTCAAGATCGAGATAGTTGAGCTTGACTCCGAGTAGGAGCTCTTCACCTTCCTCCGTGTCGACGCCTTCCTCCACCTCGACGCTCAAGCTCCGCCACCACCGGCGCCGCCGCGCGCAGAGGCCATTCGGGCCTCATTTTGCTCGGAATCATCTCGCGCGGTTAGGGCTAGTATCTAATTTAGGTTTGTAGTTTATATTTTGTAAATTTTGATGCTCAAACAGAGCATCAAACTACCATTATATGATCATCGATGAATTCTCCCGTGACATTTCAATTGCGTTTTTTTCAGTTCATGTTTTGCGGGTTCTGTTCTGCACTAGCTGCAAAGCCACGTTTTCAGGAGACTGAATATTTTTCGGTTACTGTTAGAGATGCTCTAAGGCCAAAGTAGACATTGATGAGTCCGCGGGCCAACACAAGGTCCACACCAATGAAAATGCAGGTATGCCTCATTAATGGTGATACAGCCAGAAACACTAGATCACAAAAAGGTGTACACTTTCCAGCATAAGCTCCCCAAAAGCTCCCCAACTAAAGCATCGAGGACAATGGGTGCGCAACCTACACTACATGAAATGCCACCTCTGTCGAATATCAAAAATACACAACGAAAAAATAAAACACATGGTGAAGACGCTGTCGTGTATGACACTAGGCAAAGGATACATGACGAAGTTTTCCTCGGTGAAGAATATTTACTGAGTGTCTTTTCACGGGTAGTCGGCGAAGTCAAGTGTTTTGTCGCGGCACTCGGCGAAGAAAAGGTAACCTCCGTTTTCCCTCCATCTCACGGTGCGAGCTCTTTGCCGAATGTTTCTCCGAGGTACCCGACAAAGCCAAGAGCTCCTATGTGATGCCACGTCGGTCCTTCTTTGCTGAGTGCCACTTTCAGAGACAAATGACAAAGAGGGGAATGGGGCCACGTCGACGCAGAGCTTTGCCGAGTGCTAGTTGTTGGGGCACTCGACAAAGCCTAGCTCTTCGCCGAGTTTTCGTCGGGGTACTCAGCAAAGCCCAGCTCTTCGTGAAGTGCCTTGGCCTAGGACACTCGGCAAAGGTGCAACATGCCACGTTGACACAACTCTTCGCCGAGTGCCTCAGCCTGGGACACTTGGCAGTGAGGTACATGTAGTGTGCCAGCTGCTGGGACACTCGACACTCGGGACATAAAAAGCAAAATTCTTATTATTTTATTTTTATTTCATGCAAGAAACACATATATGTATCAGTGCACAAGTACATAACCATAAATTCACAAATAACTCATTTCAAGTCTCTAAGGTCACAAGTTCAGATATATCAATCCAAATATGCTACAAACATCGCAAAGTTCGAAAATAAACGATTACAAGTCCACAAACACATGGATAGTTAGCTACAATTTCTTCGTCATCAATGGATGTGCAACATGACTCCACCATCAAGTACGAGCATGGCTCCGCCAAAACACATGCAACTTCACATCAAGCAGGCCTTGCGATATAAGTACAAAACAAGATTAATTAAGTAAAAGCCTTGTGAAAAGGTTGTCATTATAATGAAAGCAATTTTTTTGGACATATGGCTTTGGTACACATGCGCAGCCACCGATGATGATGGACTAATACTGAACTTACATCTCGTCGTCTCTGTCAATGACGTCGACCTAACTTACAAAATATGAGTGTGTACTTAACCACATGCATGTATAAGATCTCGGGTGTACATTTCTTGTAAAAAAGGATAACTCTAGGTGTGTTCATACCACGCGAGAGATGTGCATGGTGACTGTCATGTCATCCGATATATCGATGTTTATACTAACATAATATAACAAGCCTAATAGCACATTAAATAAAAGGTAATAAATCCCCACGCATAAAAAAATGAAAAAATAAACATCTGACAAATAAATGATAGGTACTAACTATCATTTGGCATAAACTAATTAAGCGCGATGATGACAACAGTGCGCGATGGCTCAAACATCCAAGATTGTCAAAGGCGATGAAGAGCACAACATCGATTCACATATATCATCTCCAACGATGATCATGATTAGTATATTTTACATAGCGCTCGAGATTTAAATGCATAATTTCATAGGTCAGAATTAAAGTCGAGCCAAGTACGGTAGTTTAGGGTCCAAAATTTCATTTCTATTATCTTATTCTCTACTATAGCATTGCAATGTCATTTGAGAGCACCATTATTCTAGAAGTAATATGCACTTGTACTTTGAAAGTTCTATAATTTGGGGCTCATTGACTATATATACATTAGCAAGTGGGAGAGGGTTTTTATAATTAAATAATTTCGGACTTTCCGGATAACGGCACCCACCCTACGTTTCATCATCGCCTTCATCTCACATGGCAGATCGTCACTCTTTGTTTCTTTGGTATGGGCAGATCGATTCAGGGTGTAGTTGTTGATCTTGGGGAGTTGAGTCGGTATTTTTTTGTTAGTGAGGTAGAGTTCGAGTACAAGAAAATATATTTGTTGACAATACCGAGCGCGTGACGGAGGATGCGACGAATGCAAGCGATGACAGTAAAGAAAGAGATCCCCTGAAACATCGAACATAAACTAAGAACCTAGTTGATGTATTCCTAAGGAGTTCGATCGAGGATATATGGGTTGTAATGCAATACCATCGCTCGTCTTGTGTCATTGTACATGTTAGGTTGATCGACAGAGCCGTTGGCCCCGGTTCATCGATGATCTTGTGAGTAGAGTACACTCGCGGGAGGTTAGGTATCTACATGGAATCATTAGTGCGGCAACAATGCTTCCCCTCCTTGCTCTCCCGACGTCGTCGACTCACCAATCATGGGAGGACGCCGACGGTGGTGTTCAACCTCACCCTTTTTCACTCAATTTTGTTTACTCGTCCCCACCCCCTCTTATTTCGACCCTGCAAAAAGATTTTGTTTCTCGAACGAGCTTCTTACCGGATGATTATGGGAATGGTTAACGCACATCCGCGTGTCTCCTCGTGTGGGCCCTTTTCTTCTCTTCCCTAATTAACTGCCACGTTTCTCTCTCTCCATGTCTTATCTAACCCGCAACGAATTTCTCCTTTCTTTCCTGTATAAGATAAAGAGCCCGTGACCGGAGTTGGAAGTGAAGGCCGACGACCGTCAAACGAAATGGAGGCGGTGACGCCGCGGCCGTTCACGGAGGAGACGGCGACGGCGAGGATGGGCCGAGCCGAGGCGCAGTGCACGACGTAGGCGGCGGCGATGGAGGCGAGGAAGAAAACTTATGGATGGGGGTGGGGGTGTCTGGTGGTGCTGGAGAAGAAACAAGACTTCTAGTGCTAAAGCGATGGCCGGGGCGGTGATAGACCGACGAAGGTGGCGGTTCGAGAAGGGTGGGGCGGTGAGGTGGGGGCGGAAGGCATCCAGAGTTCGGCGGCAGCGGTGGCACTCTTTTCCCCTCCTCTTTGGTGTCGGTGGTGGTTTTGGCCTTCTTCTTTCTCTCATCTCCGTTCCGGCAAGAAAAAGTTAGTATTGGCTGTCGAAATTTTAACCGTCCAAAAGACAGGTGATCGTAAGCTAGCACACCCCTAAACCCGCGTGCATGCAACCACGGATAGCAAATCACACTTCACAACGTACCTCCATAAATGGAAAAAATCAATTTAGTCAAATAGCTTGATCAAAGGTGCAATTGCTGGCCTCCCTACCCTAGTTCGTGCATGGCTCCTCCATTTGGGTATATCCAAGTCTCATCCTGTTCTTTCCTATATTGAAGTAATAATCTAAGGAATGACTATTATTAATGCCCCTAAAATACGATGGAGCCAGCCCAACTATCAGGGTATTTATTCCCTGCATACAAATAAATTAATATGAAGAGCCGATCCCATTATTTTTTTTAAAAAAAATAGATTCAGCCAATGTTGCCAATGCAGTACATGTATTGTACTTTGTCCATCTAAAATAGGTGTATCTTTAACTAAAATGCATCTAGATACATTGGTATTTAGATGAAAGTGAGACACCTATTTTTTAGACGGAGGGAGTATTATATATACTACCCTAGTGTACATGTATGCCATCTCATTTGCAACCATGGAAAAACAACCGGGATTTATTATAGTCTAGCGTGATTTATGTATTGGAGTAAATAACTTGGCTGCCCTGAAATTAGTGATACCATGCCGTGATTCATGAGTCAACTTTAATCCGCTGATTTCTGAGCCAATGAATCTTAGTTTTAGGAAATATATGATAATTATTCATCACTGTAAAAAAAAGGAAGGGCTGATTGATTGGGCAGTGAAAAGGAAACGCAATTAACGTGGGATTATCTTTATCTTGCTATGCTCCTTTGCGACTCAACACCTCAAACTCCTTCACGATTTCGTCACGCCGCCACCCACCCAATACCATCCGCGCGTCCGCCATGGAGCTGGGCGCCTCCGTCACGCCGCAGTTCACGACCCAACTCGCTGCCACGGCGCCTTCCGTCGACCTGGGCTCCCGGCGCCCCTCCGCCTCCCTGCCTCGATGCACCAGCTGTGGGCAACGGCCCAAGCAGCAGCACCGGCCGACGCTGGAGGTCCTCCTCCACGGCGTCCGCGTCCCGCCACCGTCGAGCTCGCCGCAGCGAGGCAAGGAGGAGTAAATGGTGGTCGCTTTCCCGGCCGCCGGCGACCTCCTGGACAACCTCCCCGAGCTGCGGACGCCGAATCCGTCCCCGACCTGCTGCTGCCTGAGACCACTCCGTTCCCGCTTCCGTCGGCCACCTCCCCAACCTGCAGCTGCCATGTGAGGCCCCTCTCCTCCTTTCTCCTTCATGAATATTCCTTGCAATTTTACTTTTTTTTTTCTATTTAGATGAACTCCAATGGGCATTGCTAGCAGATGCGATGCAGCATGGTGTACTGGTGTGCAATGGTTGTGCCGTTTCTTTTGTGCTGGCTGGTGAATGCGTGGTTTCGTTTGTGATACTGCCTTGCTTCTGATTGTTGTAGAGAAAATGGAAACGGCTTGCTAATTGATTGAACAAAATGCAATTCCGCTCTTATGCAGTGCCTACTTTCAATTCTGGATACAACTTCAGGTCTCTTACTTACAAACACTAGTAATCTTGCACGCGTCTGATACGAACTCAACAAAAGTAGGCTGCAAATATATTATTGTAACTGACTAAAGGAAGAATGAATCAATCTGTCAAGCTAATGCCTTTGAATGGGTCACTGGTAGCTATATCACTGCCACAAAGTACAATTGCAGTGCCTTCTTTCTCAGGATTCTACCTAGCTTTACTGTGATCCCCCCCCAAAAAAAAAAGCTTGCTACGAGTTACTCGTAGTCGTATCCAATGTTTCTAGTTAGCAAAACAAGTATTAAAGGCTTCATCAGAATTTAAATGTTCTCTCATTTCTTGTGGCCATCAGAAAATAATGTATCCATAATCTGTAATTGGCCTGCTAGCTTCTTGTTGAATCACATACCATTATGTATGAATCCAGTATTATTAGAAATGAGATGTGACAACAAAAGTTAGTCAATACAAACCATGTATATAAAAATAGTTTAATGAAAAATATGCACTAGTAAGCACCAAAAAGTGATAGTGGGTCTAATTCCCTTCTACAGAGTTTGTAGATGCGGACACTGAGATAAAGATCTCTATTTTCTATAAACATTGCTGCATTACCACGCATCTCCAAAGGATCTCATATACGCGGAAAAAAAGATAGTGGATCTCATTTCCTTTCTCCTGTACATTCTTCTCAATCTCTCATTGCCATTGTCCACTTATGCATCATTGGGGGCACTCTGAAGCGTTAGATGCGGTTGTGTGGTTGATGTTATATGGATCCAACCCCTTTCGTGTTGTTTATATTAGTTTAGATGTAAAATTGTTTTGGAGCTTATATTTGACGGGAAGAAAAAGTTACAATTGTTGTATGGATGTCGATATGCTATATGTATGTTGTGATAGTGTTTTTAGCACTTGGTACTAACGCTTGCATGGTCTGATGATTAAGTGGATCAGTCCACCAATCTCCTGGAGAAAACCTTCTATTTTGTCGTTTTAGTCGCTAGTCGCCATATTAGCTTCAGTTGGTGCAGAATTTGATGGACAAATAATTAGGGATCAAGCGGGTAGGTTTTCGGATTGTTTGTGTGGCTCCAATTGCTTTATCTGGGCAAGTTTTTTTGGCGAATGACAAATTTAATATTTTTCTTTGGCGAATGACAGATTTACAGTCAAATAGCAGTGCTGCTGCACTATACAAATTTTCTTTTATGATTGTTGCTTCCGTGTGAGCCTCTAATATGGATCTTGGTTAGATGTTTTTGTTGGTTCATCTTGTTGTAGAATCTGTCCCTATTTATTTTGCTATTGTAATGATGCAGACATCAAGTAAGAGAGTTGGTAATGAACGCTCACAAGGCAGAGTCTCCCCATCACGGCAGGACCTCAATACCCAGTTTGCAGGACCTCATGCTCTAGACTCTCGACAGGTTGAGGCCGCCAGTTAGCACGTGAGGGCACTCAATACCCAGTTTGCAAGGTTAGGAACTTCTCTGACTGCTATAGCTTGCCCCGTGTCATATCAATTTGAAATTTGGTGTTCTTATATAATCATTGTCCTCCCATTGTGTTTATTATTTTCAATCTATTTTCTAAATAACCAACTCCTTATTCATCACATAAATATTTTTATATTTAGTTAATGCTGTATTTTTTAAGATCCTGATGTGAATATAATTTTTTAAAGTTGCATTATCATCGTTCATGTCATGTATTCCCTCTGGTGAGATGTAAGAAACACTCACCTGCATGTTTATTTTAAACTTTGGGAGGACGGCATCAAAGATTACTTATCCCATGCTTTTGAAATCATGGTAAGGTCCATGAGCTTGTAATATACTTTCTGTGTTTTAACATTGCATAACTAGAGATCTGATATATTCCTGTCACCGCTGATAAAATGTATCACCATCAGAATCAGCTTTGTTTTGTGCATGACGTATATGTGTAGCATTTATGGATGTTAGGATCCTGGTATGCAAAATATAAATTACTCACTGAACTATTAGGTTTTTTTTTGAAAAAAATAGATATCAGCTGTATTTTGTTTTTAGATCGATATCAACCATGTTATACTACACTTAGAGTATGTATATCTAACTTCCATATTTCAATTTGTAAGACGGTAAAGTTCTCTTCTTAGTTTTCATGTTGACTAAAACGGTAATAATGTGAAATCATGTCACATGGGGAATACACTATAGCAGGCGGAAACCCAAGCCAACAGAAGGACAGCATGCAGCTTAGTTTGGATCGGAATAGGAGATGTCGAACTGGATCATGGACATGTATCAAGTATGGATTCATCCTAGATTGATAGTTTCACATCATAGTAGGATTAGAATTCATAAGGTCTTCTTTCCTTTCTTTGTGCTGCAATCGCCAATATATAATTTCTAAGGTTGCAAAACAATTAAAACAACAGAAAATGCAATATGACATAATTTATAAGCATATGTAGATGGTAGGTAGTACAAAACAACTGTCTATTTTACATGTTTGGTGCCTCAATAGCTACTTTGCACAAGTGTAACCGCTTTGATTTTCTGAATTTTGTCTGGTGCTGCTACTGCTGCAACAAGAGAGTAAATCTAAACTGATGGTTTATCATGCTTCATATGTTTCTCATGTGTTCTTTATTAGTTAACCAGAATCAATAGCACCACATAAAGCTAAACTAACGCTTCGATTTCACATTATTATTTTACTTGTTGACCTTGACAATCCTGAATAAAATTGGCTGGTACTTACGATTTTTTTTGTAGTATCTTCCTCTCAATAAATACTGATGTTACCGCTCATGTGCAGAAAAGAGGGACAACAAACTGAAAAGGAGGTACCGAAGAGGAATCACAGGGATGAACTTGAGGAGCGTGAACGCAAGCACTTTTCATCCAAGGATAAGTCCTCTGTTGGTAATACCTCTAGGTCAATATGTGCTTTCTCTCTCGTCTGTAGATATCGTGATTGCAATATCCATAACTTCTCTTCCATGATGTTTGTCTTTTGTTGTTGCCTTGTACCTTTGAATTGCAATTGATAAACGAAACCTTTTTTTCTTGCAGACGAGAGGGACCAGTGAAAAAGTGTAGGCATTTTCTTAGAAGGTCGGTGAAACTAATTAATGCTATAGCAAAATCTGTTTGCTGCTTGTTTATGTTCAAGGCAGCATGAATATTTACTCTGTTGGCAATCACAGGTTCAAATGGGATGAGGATAAGATAGTTCCACGGAAACTGATGCAACTGTCTGTGACGTGGAAGGCCAGAAGTGATGATGAAAGGTATGTTTACTTCTTGCTCAGTAATTAATAAACCATACTTCTCCAAAATGTTGATTAGACTCTGCTCGATGTTGCATGGATGGGATTAACTGGTACATCTTCTAACTGCACTAATAAATTGCTTCGTGGATTGGGGATGAAACTGTTCCTTCTATGCCATCTACCATAAAATTTGGTATTGGGTAACATGTTACTACACTCCCAAGCATGCTCAGTTCATTCTAGATGGGATGTGTTTACATCAAGTTACAAAATGGCGAAAAGAATGATGCACGGACTATCTTGAAATTTTGTTGAGGGTCTTGATTTTTTTTTGGGGTACACGGCTATTTATTTGGGCCTTTTTTAGTTGAACTGGTTATCTCAGTTTATTGTGGTTCACTAGTTCTTACTCATATAATTGCAACTTCCATGCAAAAATGACGATGATGACACTGAAGCTCTGATCGCAGAGCGCAAAAGGATTAAAAAAGAAAGAGCTGAGGATATGCTTAGAAAGATGTTTTCTTCTCCCTGTTATCATTTTGAGGTGGCCTTTTGTCTTTAGATCTAAAAATTAATGATAAGTTCTTCGTCCCTGTGTTTTCTGCAGTACCACCATCAAGCAGAAGAAGAGGCCAAGATGAAGGAGGCTAAGCTGATGCGAGGAAACCCACTAATCAATATGAATAACTCGGGCTCCTTCTATGTGAACAGAAGATTTAGCGAGTGATTTTTTTTGTATTATATGCCTTCTTTCGATGAATGCTCCCTTGCAGGTGGAGGCCAAGACTCAAACGGTTCATGAACGACACCATCAGTCATGATTTCCACCGCAAGTTTTTGCATAGGTAAATGAAATGATTTTTATTTATGCTTTATGATGTCTAGACGTGTATGTCATGACCTCCTGGAAAGAGCTTGCGATGTTCCAGTATTCTGAAGATCGATAATGGCAAACTGTAACATATTCCTTGTCTGGATGGTGATATCTTTACCCGACTAAAGAAATCCACTGCTTGTATATAACTGATGTTGTGTCATAACTTTTGTCTTTATTGGTATGTACTATTTTAAGTCTTTGATATGTTTCGTAGCCACATTTATCTGGAAAGTAAGTATGTTTATGTGGTTGCGCAGCAGTGTCTTGTGTTTATGTGGTTGCGCAGCAGTATCTTTGGTAAGTATTTGTGTTTTAGCTCAGTTCGTTGAGTGCTAGAAACACTGATTAACTTCTTGGTCTTCTCTTGGGAGAATGTTTTTAACTGAACTCCGTAGTTCCTTCTTTGTTTGTAGTTCTTGCTTTTGATCACTTTCCTATTAGGCTAGAAGTATAGGTAGTGAGAGTATAACTTAGTGAAGTGGCGGGTTATACCCTCCAGCCTATATTTCTCTTGTCATCGGAGTCGTTGTGCTGCTCGGGGATTGATGTATCTTCCTAGCTACGCGGTTGGCTGGCCACATTTCCAGGGGCTAGTCGGAGATTTTGTCAATTGATGTTCAGATATTGTTGCTTGTTATCAAATGAAGTACTCCGTAGCTTGTTTTCCTATCATTTTTTTTTGTCTATTCTGCTTTGGCTTCACCGTTTATCTATTCTTTTTTGCTATGTTCAAACTAAACATCTATTTGTGTGTTGGCCGATCTCATGAGCAACATGATTTTTGGTGAGGCTTCGATCGAATTTGTTTTCTTGGCTTGTGGTTCTTCCTATTTGATTACTGTCTGATTTGTGGCCACTATAAAAGTAGTTATAGTTCACTCGAGCAATGTGGCAGGTTACCCCTTGCCTCTGTTTCTCATTTGAGTTGAGTTATTGTCTTGCTCGGAGATTGATACCATTTTTCTCCACTGATAGCTGGTCACTTGTTTGGAGGGCTGGTGTAGGGTACATTCCTTTTCTCTCTGTTTAATTGGTTAGTGTGCATAGATTCGTGTAGCCGTGGAAATTTAGCTCATTGCTTGCCATCTATGTTGTAGCTAAAATTGACTTAGATGTACATGAATTTGCTGCATGATCCTCTCATTGTTATTGCAGTATAGCATTGTTCCTATCCGTTTGTCTTCTGAAGACTTGTTTATGCTGCAGCTTAAGATGGCAGATGAAATGGTGATTATGTGCCTTTCATTTAGCTAACGCAACTGGCACACATGCTAAGTCGGAATTGATCTCTTTTGTTTTTTATGTGCTTCCAGAATGACTAGGAAGGTGAATCACTAGTCGCTAGTTGTGGAGAAGAGGATGAAGTCTTGTGGCGAGAGAAGAGCCATATCAATTATGTTAGTCATGGCTTGGTTGTTCTCTAGTTAGTCTTGGTTTCTCGTTTCCTGATGTCCTGAGTTTTACACCTTGTCAATTATGGATAAAATATGATGTTTAGTTTCTAGCTTGCAAATTTATACTCTAATAGCTAAAAATATGCACTTGATTTGGTCATATATATGTTCCTCGGTAGGCCAGCAGAATAAGTTTGGGTCTTTTAATAACATTTATTTGTAGAGACATACATTACAATAGCAGGAAGTGCACTTGGTGAACTACAGTACTGTTTGTCATGCATTGCTACAGAATAGTGCCTAATATACAATCATGTGCTCGCACACATTACAACCTGCTATGTAGAAATGGCCTTAACCTGAGCCTGGCTTATGTTTGATGCTCTAAATGTTGTTGATGTATATGCAACAACTACTACTTTTGTATGTGCTTTGGTCTGAGAGATGCATGCTCCAATTCATTTTTAAAGTTTGCAAATATGGTTTTCTGAATTAGTGATGTCTTGCTGTTGCAGATGGAGCACTAGAGGAGGAATGTGTGGGCTCTGCATTTTTCCTTATGTCGGCAACCTGAGATTCTATGGATCATGTTCCACATTGGATTCTAGTTCTCTTGTTTCTAGTTGGAGCCACACATAAGATCTTCTGCAATAGTTCTTGGTTCTTGAATCTAGGTTATTAATTTAGTACTTTTTTTTTGTCTGGATTCATTATAGAATACTTTGTTCAATATGTACCACAAATGGCAACCATGATCAGTGCAGGAATCTAGGAAGTAACTGGATAACTCATATTTTATTTCTTCTTGAGAAGTAGATCATTTTATACAGTAGTTGATAAGAATGTGGGATTGGCTTGTCTATTGCTTTTCTGGTTGATGTACAAGCTTTTAGTCTTTTCTGTGTGCTGAGCACTTCTTAATGCAGCTCTCATTTATTTTAGCCTGTCAAGCCTATTACAAGCTTCAGATGCCTTTTTGTTAGCAAAGTAATCATTTTTTTCCTTTGCTAGTAGACATATAGATCTGGTGTTAGCATGTTCACTTGAAAAGTTTCAACTTTTAAAGCCACCTTTAACGAATTACATTATTTGGTCACGTTATATATAAGTAGTGTTTGTATGATGTGCAAGTGATTTTCTTTTTCTTCCTTTATGAATTCAGGGCAAGATCTCCAGTCATCTCTCTTTGCCACTAGTGGATTTTGGGTTGTATCTGCTCCACATTGAGATTTATGGTGGTCTCTATCTTAAAAGGTGGGTCTTTTTTCTACACTTCTTTGGTGCATTCCAAACCATGGAAGTGAATGCAATTTTGCTTGTTGCTCGTCTGAGTTGTGGCCGGGATTGATGTGTAGTGTGCCAATATATGATATTGATGCTAAGACATCTATGTTAGTTTGTACATGGTTTCTTTTTGCACTTGATAACAATTACCAGTACTGAACATATAGCCCATGTCTATATTTTGGTCAACAACCACTTAGGCTACAATTTGTATATTTCTCAGCGAGAACCTTGGGCTAGAATAGATTATCATGAAATTGTAGTTTATCTCTTTGCCATACGAAGCGTGCTTGTATATGGCAGGGATGACCAAATTATATGGAGAAACCCTCATGTTGTTATTTCAAACGGTGTAGGTCTCGCTGGTGGAGAAGGAGTTGGACCGGGTGATGAAGGATGTACCGAGCAGAGCACCATCAAGGTGGGGCTCAAGAACCTCATCAAGGGCCTCGCAAAGAAGATTTAAGTCACACTAGCAGGCTTGTTGGAAAACATGCTAGGTGGTACATTGCCAACACGTGTGAATGTATTCATTTGTATCCAAATAACATGTAGTACTTGTGGTACATATAAGGTGTATGTTGGCTTATGTATTTAGATCCAGATTTTGAGTTTGCAAACCTATGTATGCTGGCTTGTTATTGCACTTGGTGATTTATATCAAGCCTGTGTACTTATATCCCCAATGGTAACATGTATGCACGTATGTGTAAACTCATTCCATCCCTAAAAGAAAAAACGGAGTCCCTAATGATAATGTTTTGTGCACGTGGTCAAAACAATTTCTTAGCTGAACTGCGGTGCAGTTTCCATGGTGAAATAAGGAGAGAACTTTTCCTTATGTATTTTGATTTGAGCAATCCAAATACTATTTCCATCATGGAAAAACCAAGTAGGAAAATCATTGATGGCAAAACAGAAGCAATCAAACATGGGGCGGGTGATCATTTTGCTAGTAAGATATGGAGTGATTCCTTGAAATAGTTGGGCTAGTAGTAGTAGGCATAGCGTTGCCTCAAAACAGTAGGGAAATCAATCAGTAGGCATGATGCACGCCAATTTCTTACATTAATTGTTTACCTGACCACCTTAATTGTTTACCCGACCTTTTGCATCTTGACCGTCAAAAGAATCAAAAAATTTCCCGAAATAGGTAAAAAGCATCGACTTGACGAACCGGTACGTGCCAAGGAGCGCGGCGGCGGCGGAAAGAAGCCACAAAACCCATCTAGGGTTCTGTCCTCCTCGCCCGGCGATACCGTCGGTCCGTTCCGCCTCCGGTGGCCTTGGCCTTGGAGGTGTGGCGGACCACGGTCCCTCGCTGCAGGGAGTTTCCGTTCTTAATTTAGTTTGCTTTTCGGTCTCTCTTTTGGGATGGTGAGCGGCGGCTACATCCTGAAGTCGGAATAAGGTCCTCCCGCCCTATCCTCGCTCCGGTGGTGCATCTAGCGCTGACGGAGGGCGCGTGGAGTTGTGTGCCCATCGGATCCCTCGGGATCCGGTCGGTTTCGTGTTTATTGGTGTGGTTTCATGATAGTCTCTTCCAATCTACGGTTGTCATCATTGGCGATGGTTCTCGCTGCTGGTGCGCTGGTCCTTTGGGGCATTAGGATGACGACTTCCCATCTATTAATTACTACAACAAGCTCTACTACGACAAGCTTTTTGCCTGGCTCCGGCGATGGAGGGGCGAGGACGGCGGCGCGTCTTCGGCTCATGCTAGTGTTTGTAGTCGTCGCTAGGTGGTCCGAGTACCAATTTGTAATTTTCTTTACTTTTTGGCTTATTTGTACTACTGTTGATGATTATTAATAGATCGGTGGATTTCTCGCAAAAAAAAAAAGAATCAAAATTTTCACCATGGATTTAATTTTCTTGAAACCTTTATGTCCGGGTAAAAAGTTCCTAAAGATATGGAGTGATTCCTTGAAGTAGTTAGGCTAGTAGTTCCCTAAAGATATTGAGAACAATGTGTAGTAGTAGTAGGCATAGCCTGGCGTCAAATAGTAGTGAAATCAATCGGCAGGCGTGATCCACGCCAATTTCTTACCTTAATTGTTTACCCGGACACCTGCTATGTTAGAGATACATGACTCTTTGCATCTTAACCGTCAAAAGAATCAAAATTTTAACCATGGATTTAATTTTCTTGAAACATCAAAACCTATCGCTGATGGAAACAATCTCTTAGCGGAAATGCACTGCAGTTTGTATGGTGGAAATAGTAGAGAATTGTTCTTTGTGTGTTTTCCTTCGAACAAACAAAATATTGTTTCCATTCATGGCGACAAACCTAGCCTCATCATTTTTAGTTACTATTGGAAACAAGCATGGGACAGACTAGATTATTTTGGTAGTATTTCCTTTGAGATGGAGAAATTTGT
>NC_061513.1:252739990-252879439 GCF_022539505.1 Lolium rigidum | reverse complement strand
AGACGGAGCAGCCGTCCCTGGGCACGATGGTGGGCATGTAGACGGGGTCGTCGCAGCCGTCCGTGGTGTCCCGCTTGAAGTCTGCGACGGAGACGAAGAGCGCGAGGAAGAGCACGAGGTGGTTGAGCGCGTAGCGCTGGCCGACGCACTGGTGGGCGCCGGCGCCGAATGCGAGGAAGTTGCGCTTGAAGGCCACGTCCTCCCTGCGGTCGTCGGAGAAGAAGCGGTCCGGGTCGAAGGCGTCGGGCGCCGGGAAGCCCTGGAAGGAGGACTCGTAGACGGACGGGAAGACGATGGCGCCCTTGGGCACCGTGTACCACTCGGTGAGCTGGAACGGCTCGCCGGCGATGTGCGGCACCAGCGTCGCCGGGGGCCGGTAGCGGACCACCTCGCGCGCCACCGCCTGCGTGTACCTCATCCCCTGGATCTTCTCGGCGGTGATGGGCTCCCGGACTCCGGCGACCAGACCTCGGCCACCTCGGCGCGCACGCGGGCGAGCACGTCAGGGTGGGACTCGAGCGCGGAGACCGCCCAGCAGGTGGACGCGTCCTCGTCCTGGGGTGGGCACTCGGGCTGTGGCGCGCGCAGGTCCTTGTGGTCCGCGCCGAACATGTAGATGAGGTTTGTGGTCCCCGAAGAGGCGCTTGCCCAAGGGGTGGAAGGCGTCTGCCGCGCGAGTTTAGCGGCACGTACGGTTGCGTGTGTCGTGGTGGAGGTGGAATCGAGTCGATCGAGCCAGCTCGGCCTAAATTACTGTAATTAAAGATCCGACGCCTCGGGCACGCGCTTGTGTCGCAGTACATGCACAGCAACATGTACTGAACCAAACAGAGAATGGTGCGGTGGCAACCTGTTAGGTGAGGGCTTCAGAGAAGTGCGACTGCCAGGAGCAGCGCTACTCTCGACGGAGACCTTGCAGTCAATCCACCGGAGCGCCACCACGCTGCACTTCTTGATGTCCCCAATGACGTTCAGTAACACGCCTACTCCTCCTCCCAGCTCACCACCAAGACAACCTCCCGGAACCCCTGCTTGTCGGCCTCCTCCAATATGATACGAACCTGAAAAATATGCAAAATTTCAGCTTGCCTATGCATAACAAGAAACAAAAAAGTAAAAAAATACATAAACCACACCTGCTGCAATTTCAATCCAACACTGACGCAAGTTCTCAATATATATATACACACATTGTTATTACAAAAGGAAACAAGTAAATACAACTTTACAATTCATTCGGCGGAATTTTACACAGAAGCAGCAGCAGCCACTACCCGCACCGTCGGAGACGGAACGAATCAGCAAACCAGAGGGCAGCCGCGATGCCGCATATCCAGTCAGCAAACAGCGTCGCCCTGCTGCTGCCTTGCACCAGGACAAAGTGCACCCTGCAGATAACACAAAATTCAGACTAGTTAACACACACGGTCAACACGGCCACATGTATATATGTCTATTCTACATTCGTTCCAAATTATAAGAATTTTTAGCTAGGCTGTTTAACTCTACCAAAACCTGTTATACTTTGGTAGCAGCAGACATCGCGCTTCTCTATCCAAAAACATCAACGTTTTGTATATATATTGAAAGGTTATCCACCGAGCATTTTCAACCTTAAGTTGACACTTAGATACAACAGCACGATGCCGGCTTCCACTCCTACCAATACTCTTCCAAGGAATATTTATTTACCATCACAACACTACAGTCATCGGAACCGACACAAAACAGAAACAGCGGGTGAGGCTAGTCATCGGAACCAAGACACCCGACACAGCTGTCGTGACATAAAGAAATGACAGCATATACAAAGGAACATATGACTCCAAGGATACCAAAATAGCCACATATGCCGAGTGTCAAATGCCAAACAACAATTTTCTATAACATGCACCACTAAAATAAGATGCAGCTTCACATACAGAATATTTGCAATGACTAGTTAACCAATTCAAGTTCAATCACCAATAACTCTTCTAAAAAATTGACATTGACACTACAGGCCCTTTTTCCGAAATTCCAGGCCACAATTCATTTAAACAAAAACAGTTAAAGTGCACCTCTAGATGCATTCAAACACGCAATCCAACTCAACTAGCATGCTAAATGTTCACTCACAACAAGACCAACAAACACCTGCAACAGCATGTTCAAATCACCACCAAGTAGATGGGACAAATGGGATGCTCACCGAGACATACACGAAGGTTGCTGCTACCTCCTGGCCACCTCCAATTCCGCTCCATCCTACAAACAAAATGCGCATGCTTAGTGCCAGAAATCACGTGTTCAAATGTACAAAAAAAAACCAATAGTCAATATATAGATCAGCTATTTATCGGAATCAAAATTCTGTACCTCCCAGCTAGCAAATAATTGAATTGTTCAAGCACTGGTAAAAACACAAAGAGTGCAAAATATAATCAAATCAACAGCAGAAAAAAAGCTCTTTCTTTACCCGCATCAAACATGCTCATTCACGAGACAAAAAGATAAATATTCACGAGACACCAGTAAAATGAAAACAAACCCAGACGCTGATCGAGCTCAAGACAAAATCATGAATGAATCATCTTGAACCCAGGCATACATGTTCTCTGAACTTAGCACAGATACATAGCACACACACTATGTATTGGCCCGGTTCTGAACTCGTAATGCCCAGCACTATGTATGTGCATCAGATCTTCGTCCCATGGCCCGTCGCCGACGGACAAGGACAATGGAGAGAGGGAAACAATTGCAAAGAAGCACAACACATGTAATCGCATTCCAGAGTGTATGATTATGAACTACTTGCTTCACTAGGTAATAAGATGGCTGTTAATCACCTGCCCGTCAGCGATTATCACCTGCCCACAATAAGTCTTCAACTATTCCCATTGCAGCTTAGATTATCGGAACCAACAATGTCAGGACTGAATCAGAAATCACTAACTAATCATTATTCTACTGAAACATAAAGCCAAAAAAAAGACAAAGAAATATAAAGGAACCAAACTCCAGAACGAACAGAACCTTCAGTATATCTCTCAATATTGCTAGCTAGTATCTGTTCCGCTGGTTGATTATCACTGCTTCGAGCATGAATCGCTCCTTCTCGGCTTGGCACATTTCTGTCGACTTTATCTTGGTAAAATCCACAAACTACAGTCAAGGAGCAGACAGGGTTAGTTTGCACATGGCATGGGCATATATCCTCTTGCAGAAATAAATATATTTACATGTATTCGTGCGGCTACAGACCTGGAAATTATCGAATCGGCATCTGCTGTCGTGGATGGACATCAAATCGTCCTCCCATGGCCCATCACCTGCCACAACAAGGACAATGGACAAAGTGAAATGACTACAAAACAGAAACAGAGCATGCATGATTTCCCAAAATAAACATATATGTGATTATGGACTATTTGCTTCAGTAGGTAACAAGAATCTAAATAAAATGAAATTGACTAATCATACTAGATGAGACCAATAATTAGGCAAGTCGATAACAACCATGATACTACATGGATGGTCGGCTCCAAAGGGAAACCAGAAAACAAGGCATACAAAAATGACAGCAAGTTTTTGTATGTGCATGAGTGAACATGCATGCTAAGGTTGCTGCCTTCTCATTCTGCAATAAGCAACTCACGAGTCTAACCAAACAGACACTCCATCCAACCAACATCAAAGCCTTTTTCCCAAGCAAGTTGGGGTAGGCTAGATATGAAACCCAACAGAAAAGAGAACCAAAACAAGGAGACATAAAGAAAAAGAGAAAAGAAGAAAGAAGAACGAAGGAAAAAAAGGGGGGAAATGAAAGAGAAAAGAAGCGAGTGACTAAGGTTCCGCCACATGGATCGCTGATCTCCATGCAGTCCTATCAAGAGCCAAGACTTTAGGTACATTCCAATCCCTCAGGTCTCTTTTTATCGCCTCCACCCACGTCAACTTTGGTCGTCCTCTACCCTTTCTAGAAAGGGTAGATCTCCAAACAGACACTCCATCAAACATCTTAAATAAACTAGAGAGGAACTCAACACAACTCAACAATGGATGACAACCCAAAGTAGATGTGTGGCATCAAAAGTTCATGCAATCAAATCCTGGAACAACACATGCCTAGCTTGATTATTATAACATCTGGACGAGACGCAATGGTGCAAGAATCATCGTCACATGAATCCATCAACCACATTCAATTGTCAAGCCATCACTGTGATCACAAACCCACTTAATTTGATCGATTACAGATCATTGTCAACTAGTGCTACCAAAAATTACTGGGCCAACACGTTCAACAATTACTAGGCCATCATTTGGTGGTACCACATCCCATTATGATATTAGTAGGGGCAACTCAACTTCACTATCACCCTGCTGTTTGGCTCATTTAATTTTGTGTGCGCATTTTCCATACAGTGTACATGCTACTGAAGAGTACCAACAGGGAGCAGCAAATTTGCGTGATAATACAGAAAGCAGCAAATTTGCCACCACAACTTATATTACCTCAAGTAGAGCATCAATGAGTTCAATTCCTTCTAAACGACAGCTCCCAAACAAGAACACAAGAAGGAGCTACTATTCGACCTTGGGCATGAGTTGTTTAATACCTGTGCGTCGTCGTCTTGTCAGTGCGGGCAAGGCACACCTGGCCGCCCCTAGCTCAGAGGCTGGAGCTGCCGTCGCCGGCCCTGTAGATGTCCCTGGAGTGGTGCGAGTTAGAGCAACAGCTCCCCTGCCGGTCCCGAAGGAGCGTGTCAGGTGCATGTTGGCATCACAAAGAAATGAAATGGTCAGAGAGCTATAAAAGCAAGAGATTACATTATGCATCAAAATAAATAAGCATGGATAGATTCATTCTACACAATCTGATCTTGCCTAATAAACATGCATAATCAATGACAAAGCTTACCCGCAAAAAAAAATAAAAAATCAATGGCAAAGCTCTTGTGAGTTGTAAAAAGGCTACAGCTACTTCCCCTTGCAGGAGATCGGAGAATTGGTTTTACCTGCGTCGTGCTACCAGTACATCCCGCGGACGGTGGCGACCATCAGCAGCCCTCCTCCGGCTGCCTGCACAAAGAAGATGCGATTTTTTTCAGAATTGGGGAGAAGAGGATTGGTGGTTGCGGGTTTGGGCACTGCTGATACCTCGAGAAGCGCCTGCGGTGGTCGAAGTTCCAGTGCCAGCGACGCCGCTGGAGGACCCGGTGGTGTAGGGAGCCCCGGGACGGAGCGGCGAGGCGAGGTCGGGGACGCGGAAGACAACGGGGCCGCGCGTTGCCTGGCCTGCGCAGTCCACGAAGCCGGCCGGCCGGACGGCGACCTAGGATTTCGCGGAGGCGAGGTTTCAGGCTCGATTGGAGGCGCGTCGGCGAGGGATTCTGCATGAGGTAGGGTGCCGGAGCAACGCCGCACGGTGGCGAGAATGGAGCGCCGGAGCTGGGGCTCGATCGCGGAGAAAGAGGGCAGAGGCGGCATCTATCTAGTCGATCTGGGCAAGCTAGAGGTGGAAGAGAGGAGCCGCCGGTGGTCTGGGGCGGCGGAGGTGTGGGTAGCCGGCGTCCGGCGAGATTCAGAAGGCGTTGAGCCGCCGCCGGTGGTCTGCTCGTCTGCCCGAGTGAGTAAGTCACGGAGATGGTGTGGCTGGCTTAAATTACGTCCGTGATTTTGGCCCAAAATCCTGCTTAGCCCAAAATGGAAAATTCCATGGCGTAAGCTGATTTTGTTTTTTGAGGGAAGGTAGAGATTTTTATTCAACAGTAATAAGCTGATTGTTTTTTGAGGGATTAGGCTGTCGCTGTTCACATTTGCCAAAATTTCCCGCCCGGCTCCAAAATCAACACTTCTCTGGCGGGCTCTCTACCGCTTTCCAAGTTCCGTTTGATACCAATGGATGGTTGGACGGATGCATGCATGCATTAGCCCAACATAGCTACCTCCATATGTGAACACATGTACATATGGTTCTTCTACGTGGTAAAATTTCGTACATATGGATATGCACGCCATTTCAAATGTCACCATTGGGATAGATTCCAAGAGACCTTTTTCGAAAAGGTTCGTCGACACAAATCTATCGTGGCACGCCACGCCCGAGGATAGCACGGATTATCGGGTATTTTCGTGCAGACGCTCTCGAGGGAAGCGACCGAGGCCTAACGGTGACGGAGAGCCTACGGATTCGCAACCACGCCACATGCATCATTGTGATATCCATGTTACACCCGCTGAAGGGTGATGCAAAGTCAAACGCGGGCCAACAAGCCGCGAACCAAAACAATGCCTCGAGAAACCTCGAGCCAATATGCTAGTTTCTAGGGGTTTCACTCATGGCGACAAGTGTATGAATATCGCCACCCAAAAAGGGGAGGTTAAATGTGCACATACCAACCACAGATGTACCGAGGAGTGTCGATAGAAAGGCGTTTGATATCCGAGACTATGTGACCACGCTAGAGTGCTTCCCGCGAAAGGCAGAAAACAACTTACGACCGAGACAATGCGGCACCAAAGTGTCATCACCATGGTCGAAACACAACATGTTGTTGAAGGCTCTCCCTATGATGCCAAGACAACTTTGCTTGGGACACGGTGATCATAACCTAGCTCAATCTTAGGCTAGATATCAAGGGATAGAGGGACGAAAAGTGGCAAAGTTATTTGATGTCTTCAAGGTACATATCATAAGAGCAACTCTAACAGTTAATGAAAAAGGAGCCGGAACCGAAAAATTACGGGTTCAGGCCGAAATTGGCCCAGAACGGAGCCCGAACTCGCGGCCTAGCCCGTAAACAGAGTTTGGGGGCCCGAGAAACTCGGCGGCCACCCCGTATTAAAATGGGTCGTGGAGGGGAGTTCGGTTTCCAAACCATACTCCCCTCTGCCGCTGCCACTCGCACCGCCGCCACCAGCCACCTCTCCGGCGAGCAATCCAGCGCGCAGAAGCGACGCTTCGCCCCAGCTCCGCAACGCCATGGCTTCGCGTGGTAGCTCTTCACGGGGCGGCGCGGGATTGGGCGGCGGGGACTCGCCGCCGCGACCCCCCGTGTTTCGCAGGGAGGTGGATCGGTGCAAGTTCAACCGGTTGGATGGCGCGCGCAAGCGCAGCGCCCACCGGTGGATAAACTGGGGGCTCACACCCCCAGGGAAGCTCACCAAGTATGGCAACAACGGCGGCGAGGGCTCCTCCTCTGGCGGTTCGAGCCGCCCACCGTGCCCGCCCATGTACGACAACTCCGAGGAGGAGGAGGTCGTTGCCATGCGGGAGACTACGTCCACGACTCCGACGAGGAGGACGCCGTGATCGCGCGGGTGGCGGCGATCACGGTGGCGGAGGCCCGCGCTCGCTTCCGCCGGGAGGAGGCCGACTGACATAGATATGCCTAAATGGCATGCCGCATGAATACCCCTGGTCCATAATTGATGTAGAAGGCCCATGGACTCGAAGATTTGGAGGCCTAGAAGGTTGAAGATGTTCTTATTAGGAAAGTAGAATTATTATAGGAAACTTGTATCAACATAGGGAAAGGCCCAGCGCGGCCCGATAATTCGTACTTGTACAACATGGAAAACCCTCGGCTTCACCTTCTATATAAAGGGTAAGCTAAGGTCGAAATAAGGATCGAAACATTGCAAACCCTAGCCACCGTATTTTGTTGAGTTGGACGCCTTTGTTCGTATGACAACCTTCGAGACCTACTTGCCCTCTACTTTCTACGAAACCCTAAGTCTACAAGTTGTAGGCAATGACGAGTCGATACCTCGTCATCGACGCCGTCCGCGAAGTGCGGAAGTACGAGGCGACGCGCCGGGAGGAGCGCGTCCGCCGCGTCAAGCTCGAGATAGTTGAGCTTGACTCCGAGTAGGAGCTCTTCACCTTCCTCCGCGTCGACGCCTTCCTCCGCCTCGACGCTCAAGCTCCGCCACCACCGGCGCCGCCGCGCGTAGAGGCCATTCGGGCCTCATTTTGCTCGGAATCATCTCGCGCGGTTAGGGCTAGTATCTAATTTAGGTTTGTAGTTTATATTTTGTAAATTTTGATGCTCAAACAGAGCATCAAACTACCATTATATGATCATCGATTAATTCTCCCATGCATTTCAATTGCATTTTTTCAGTTCATGTTTTGCGGGTTCTGTTCTGCACTAGCTGCAAAGCCACGTTTTCAGGAGACTGAATACAGGTTTTTCAGTTCCGAATTTTTCGGTTACTGTTAGAGATGCTCTAAGGCCAAAGTAGACATTGATGAGTCCGCGGGCCAACACAAGGTCCACACCAATGAAAATGCAGGTATGCCTCATTAATGGTGATACAGCCGTAAACACTAGATCACAAAAAGGTGTACACTTTCCAGCATAAGCTCCCCAAAAGCTCCCCAACTAAAGCATCGAGGACAATGGGTGCGCAACCTACACTACATGAAATGCCACCTCTGTCGAATATCAAAAATACACAACGAAAAAATAAAACACATGGTGAAGACGCTGTCGTGTATGACACTAGGCAAAGGATACATGACGAAGTTTTCCTCGGTGAAGAATATTTACTGAGTGTCTTTTCACGGGTAGTCGGCGAAGTCAAGTGTTTTGTCGCGGCACTCGGCGAAGAAAAGGTAACCTCCGTTTTCCCTCCATCTCACGGTGCGAGCTCTTTGCCGAATGTTTCTCTGAGGTACCCGACAAAGCCAAGAGCTCCTATGTGATGCCACGTCGCTCCTTCTTTGCTGAGTGCCACTTTCAGAGACAAACGGCAAAGAGGGGAATGGGGCCACGTCGACGCAGAGCTTTGCCGAGTGCTAGTTGTTGGGGCACTCGACAAAGCCTAGCTCTTCGCTGAGTTTTGCTGGGGTACTCAGCAAAGCCCAGCTCTTCGTGAAGTGCCTTGGCCTAGGACACTCGGCAAAGGTGCAACATGCCACGTTGACACAACTCTTCGCCGAGTGCCTCAGCCTGGGACACTTGGCAGTGAGGTACATGTAGTGTGCCAGCTGCTGGGACACTCGACACTCAGGACATAAAAAGCAAAATTCTTATTATTTTATTTTTATTTCATGCAAGAAACACATATATGTATCAGTGCACAAGTACATAACCATAAATTCACAAATAACTCATTTCAAGTCTCTAAGGTCACAAGTTCAGATATATCAATCCAAATATGCTACAAACATCGCAAAGTTCGAAAATAAACGATTACAAGTCCACAAACACATGGATAGTTAGCTACAATTTCTTCGTCATCAATGGATGTGCAACATGACTCCACCATCAAGTACGAGCATGGCTCCGCCAAAACACATGCAACTTCACATCAAGCAGGCCTTGCGATATAAGTACAAAACAAGATTAATTAAGTAAAAGCCTTGTGAAAAGGTTGTCATTATAATGAAAGCAATTTTTTTGGACATATGGCTTTGGTACACATGCGCAGCCACCGATGATGATGGACTAATACTGAACTTACATCTCGTCGTCTCTGTCAATGACGTCGACCTAACTTACAAAATATGAGTGTGTACTTAACCACATGCATGTATAAGATCTCGGGTGTACATTTCTTGTAAAAAAGGATAACTCTAGGTGTGTTCATACCACGCGAGAGATGTGCATGGTGACTGTCATGTCATCCGATATATCGATGTTTATACTAACATAATATAACAAGCCTAATAGCACATTAAATAAAAGGTAATAAATCCCCACGCATAAAAAAATGAAAAAATAAACATCTGACAAATAAATGATAGGTACTAACTATCATTTGGCATAAACTAATTAAGCGCGATGATGACAACAGTGCGCGATGGCTCAAACATCCAAGATTGTCAAAGGCGATGAAGAGCACAACATCGATTCACATATATCATCTCCAACGATGATCATGATTAGTATATTTTACATAGCGCTCGAGATTTAAATGCATAATTTCATAGGTCAGAATTAAAGTCGAGCCAAGTACGGTAGTTTAGGGTCCAAAATTTCATTTCTATTATCTTATTCTCTACTATAGCATTGCAATGTCATTTGAGAGCACCATTATTCTAGAAGTAATATGCACTTGTACTTTGAAAGTTCTATAATTTGGGGCTCATTGACTATATATACATTAGCAAGTGGGAGAGGGTTTTTATAATTAAATAATTTCGGACTTTCCGGATAACGGCACCCACCCTACGTTTCATCATCGCCTTCATCTCACATGGCAGATCGTCACTCTTTGTTTCTTTGGTATGGGCAGATCGATTCAGGGTGTAGTTGTTGATCTTGGGGAGTTGAGTCGGTATTTTTTTGTTAGTGAGGTAGAGTTCGAGTACAAGAAAATATATTTGTTGACAATACCGAGCGCGTGACGGAGGATGCGACGAATGCAAGCGATGACGAGTAAAGAAAGAGATCCCCTGAAACATCGAACATAAACTAAGAACCTAGTTGATGTATTCCTAAGGAGTTCGATCGAGGATATATGGGTTGTAATGCAATACCATCGCTCGTCTTGTGTCATTGTACATGTTAGGTTGATCGACAGAGCCGTTGGCCCCGGTTCATCGATGATCTTGTGAGTAGAGTACACTGCGGGAGGTTAGGTATCTACATGGAATCATTAGTGCGGCAACAATGCTTCCCCTCCTTGCTCTCCCGACGTCGTCGACTCACCAATCATGGGAGGACGCCGACGGTGGTGTTCAACCTCACCCTTTTTCACTCAATTTTGTTTACTCGTCCCCACCCCCTCTTATTTCGACCCTGCAAAAAAGATTTTGTTTCTCGAACGAGCTTCTTACCGGATGATTATGGGAATGGTTAACGCACATCCGCGTGTCTCCTCGTGTGGGCCCTTTTCTTCTCTTCCCTAATTAACTGCCACGTTTCTCTCTCTCCATGTCTTATCTAACCCGCAACGAATTTCTCCTTTCTTTCCTGTATAAGATAAAGAGCCTGTGACCGGAGTTGGAAGTGAAGGCCGACGACCGTCAAACGAAATGGAGGCGGTGACGCCGCGGCCGTTCACGGAGGAGACGGCGACGGCGAGGATGGGCCGAGCCAGAGGCAGTGCACGACGTAGAGGCGGCGGCGATGGAGGCGAGGAAGAAAACTTATGGATGGGGGTGGGGGTGTCTGGTGGTGCTGGAGAAGAAACAAGACTTCTAGTGCTAAAGCGATGGCCGGGGCGGTGATAGACCGACGAAGGTGGCGGTTCGAGAAGGGTGGGGCGGTGAGGTGGGGGCGGAAGGCATCCAGAGTTCGGCGGCAGCGGTGGCACTCTTTTCCCCTCCTCTTTGGTGTCGGTGGTGGTTTTGGCCTTCTTCTTTCTCTCATCTCCGTTCCGGCAAGAAAAAGTTAGTATTGGCTGTCGAAATTTTAACCGTCCAAAAGACAGGTGATCGTAAGCTAGCACACCCCTAAACCCGCGTGCATGCAACCACGGATAGCAAATCACACTTCACAACGTACCTCCATAAATGGAAAAAATCAATTTAGTCAAATAGCTTGATCAAAGGTGCAATTGCTGGCCTCCCTACCCTAGTTCGTGCATGGCTCCTCCATTTGGGTATATCCAAGTCTCATCCTGTTCTTTCCTATATTGAAGTAATAATCTAAGGAATGACTATTATTAATGCCCCTAAAATACGATGGAGCCAGCCCAACTATCAGGGTATTTATTCCCTGCATACAAATAAATTAATATGAAGAGCCGATCCCATTATTTTTTTTAAAAAAAATAGATTCAGCCAATGTTGCCAATGCAGTACATGTATTGTACTTTGTCCATCTAAAATAGGTGTATCTTTAACTAAAATGCATCTAGATACATTGGTATTTAGATGAAAGTGAGACACCTATTTTTTAGACGGAGGGAGTATTATATATACTACCCTAGTGTACATGTATGCCATCTCATTTGCAACCATGGAAAAACAACCGGGATTTATTATAGTCTAGCGTGATTTATGTATTGGAGTAAATAACTTGGCTGCCCTGAAATTAGTGATACCATGCCGTGATTCATGAGTCAACTTTAATCCGCTGATTTCTGAGCCAATGAATCTTAGTTTTAGGAAATATATGATAATTATTCATCACTGTAAAAAAAAGGAAGGGCTGATTGATTGGGCAGTGAAAAGGAAACGCAATTAACGTGGGATTATCTTTATCTTGCTATGCTCCTTTGCGACTCAACACCTCAAACTCCTTCACGATTTCGTCACGCCGCCACCCACCCAATACCATCCGCGCGTCCGCCATGGAGCTGGGCGCCTCCGTCACGCCGCAGTTCACGACCCAACTCGCTGCCACGGCGCCTTCCGTCGACCTGGGCTCCCGGCGCCCCTCCGCCTCCCTGCCTCGATGCACCAGCTGTGGGCAACGGCCCAAGCAGCAGCACCGGCCGACGCTGGAGGTCCTCCTCCACGGCGTCCGCGTCCCGCCACCGTCGAGCTCGCCGCAGCGAGGCAAGGAGGAGTAAATGGTGGTCGCTTTCCCGGCCGCCGGCGACCTCCTGGACAACCTCCCCGAGCTGCGGACGCCGAATCCGTCCCCGACCTGCTGCTGCCTGAGACCACTCCGTTCCCGCTTCCGTCGGCCACCTCCCCAACCTGCAGCTGCCATGTGAGGCCCCTCTCCTCCTTTCTCCTTCATGAATATTCCTTGCAATTTTACTTTTTTTTTTCTATTTAGATGAACTCCAATGGGCATTGCTAGCAGATGCGATGCAGCATGGTGTACTGGTGTGCAATGGTTGTGCCGTTTCTTTTGTGCTGGCTGGTGAATGCGTGGTTTCGTTTGTGATACTGCCTTGCTTCTGATTGTTGTAGAGAAAATGGAAACGGCTTGCTAATTGATTGAACAAAATGCAATTCCGCTCTTATGCAGTGCCTACTTTCAATTCTGGATACAACTTCAGGTCTCTTACTTACAAACACTAGTAATCTTGCACGCGTCTGATACGAACTCAACAAAAGTAGGCTGCAAATATATTATTGTAACTGACTAAAGGAAGAATGAATCAATCTGTCAAGCTAATGCCTTTGAATGGGTCACTGGTAGCTATATCACTGCCACAAAGTACAATTGCAGTGCCTTCTTTCTCAGGATTCTACCTAGCTTTACTGTGATCCCCAAAAAAAAAAAAACTTGCTACGAGTTACTCGTAGTCTCCAATGTTTCTAGTTAGCAAAACAAGTAATAAAGGCTTCATCAGAATTTAAATGTTCTCTCATTTCTTGTGGCCATCAGAAAATAATGTATCCATAATCTGTAATTGGCCTGCTAGCTTCTTGTTGAATCACATACCATTATGTATGAATCCAGTATTATTAGAAATGAGATGTGACAACAAAAGTTAGTCAATACAAACCATGTATATAAAAATAGTTTAATGAAAAATATGCACTAGTAAGCACCAAAAAGTGATAGTGGGTCTAATTCCCTTCTACAGAGTTTGTAGATGCGGACACTGAGATAAAGATCTCTATTTTCTATAAACATTGCTGCATTACCACGCATCTCCAAAGGATCTCATATACGCGGAAAAAAAGATAGTGGATCTCATTTCCTTTCTCCTGTACATTCTTCTCAATCTCTCATTGCCATTGTCCACTTATGCATCATTGGGGGCACTCTGAAGCGTTAGATGCGGTTGTGTGGTTGATGTTATATGGATCCAACCCCTTTCGTGTTGTTTATATTAGTTTAGATGTAAAATTGTTTTGGAGCTTATATTTGACGGGAAGAAAAAGTTACAATTGTTGTATGGATGTCGATATGCTATATGTATGTTGTGATAGTGTTTTTAGCACTTGGTACTAACGCTTGCATGGTCTGATGATTAAGTGGATCAGTCCACCAATCTCCTGGAGAAAACCTTCTATTTTGTCGTTTTAGTCGCTAGTCGCCATATTAGCTTCAGTTGGTGCAGAATTTGATGGACAAATAATTAGGGATCAAGCGGGTAGGTTTTCGGATTGTTTGTGTGGCTCCAATTGCTTTATCTGGGCAAGTTTTTTTGGCGAATGACAAATTTAATATTTTTCTTTGGCGAATGACAGATTTACAGTCAAATAGCAGTGCTGCTGCACTATACAAATTTTCTTTTATGATTGTTGCTTCCGTGTGAGCCTCTAATATGGATCTTGGTTAGATGTTTTTGTTGGTTCATCTTGTTGTAGAATCTGTCCCTATTTATTTTGCTATTGTAATGATGCAGACATCAAGTAAGAGAGTTGGTAATGAACGCTCACAAGGCAGAGTCTCCCCATCACGGCAGGACCTCAATACCCAGTTTGCAGGACCTCATGCTCTAGACTCTCGACAGGTTGAGGCCGCCAGTTAGCACGTGAGGGCACTCAATACCCAGTTTGCAAGGTTAGGAACTTCTCTGACTGCTATAGCTTGCCCCGTGTCATATCAATTTGAAATTTGGTGTTCTTATATAATCATTGTCCTCCCATTGTGTTTATTATTTTCAATCTATTTTCTAAATAACCAACTCCTTATTCATCACATAAATATTTTTATATTTAGTTAATGCTGTATTTTTTAAGATCCTGATGTGAATATAATTTTTTAAAGTTGCATTATCATCGTTCATGTCATGTATTCCCTCTGGTGAGATGTAAGAAACACTCACCTGCATGTTTATTTTAAACTTTGGGAGGACGGCATCAAAGATTACTTATCCCATGCTTTTGAAATCATGGTAAGGTCCATGAGCTTGTAATATACTTTCTGTGTTTTAACATTGCATAACTAGAGATCTGATATATTCCTGTCACCGCTGATAAAATGTATCACCATCAGAATCAGCTTTGTTTTGTGCATGACGTATATGTGTAGCATTTATGGATGTTAGGATCCTGGTATGCAAAATATAAATTACTCACTGAACTATTAGGTTTTTTTTTGAAAAAAATAGATATCAGCTGTATTTTGTTTTTAGATCGATATCAACCATGTTATACTACACTTAGAGTATGTATATCTAACTTCCATATTTCAATTTGTAAGACGGTAAAGTTCTCTTCTTAGTTTTCATGTTGACTAAAACGGTAATAATGTGAAATCATGTCACATGGGGAATACACTATAGCAGGCGGAAACCCAAGCCAACAGAAGGACAGCATGCAGCTTAGTTTGGATCGGAATAGGAGATGTCGAACTGGATCATGGACATGTATCAAGTATGGATTCATCCTAGATTGATAGTTTCACATCATAGTAGGATTAGAATTCATAAGGTCTTCTTTCCTTTCTTTGTGCTGCAATCGCCAATATATAATTTCTAAGGTTGCAAAACAATTAAAACAACAGAAAATGCAATATGACATAATTTATAAGCATATGTAGATGGTAGGTAGTACAAAACAACTGTCTATTTTACATGTTTGGTGCCTCAATAGCTACTTTGCACAAGTGTAACCGCTTTGATTTTCTGAATTTTGTCTGGTGCTGCTACTGCTGCAACAAGAGAGTAAATCTAAACTGATGGTTTATCATGCTTCATATGTTTCTCATGTGTTCTTTATTAGTTAACCAGAATCAATAGCACCACATAAAGCTAAACTAACGCTTCGATTTCACATTATTATTTTACTTGTTGACCTTGACAATCCTGAATAAAATTGGCTGGTACTTACGATTTTTTTTTGTAGTATCTTCCTCTCAATAAATACTGATGTTACCGCTCATGTGCAGAAAAGAGGGACAACAAACTGAAAAGGAGGTACCGAAGAGGAATCACAGGGATGAACTTGAGGAGCGTGAACGCAAGCACTTTTCATCCAAGGATAAGTCCTCTGTTGGTAATACCTCTAGGTCAATATGTGCTTTCTCTCTCGTCTGTAGATATCGTGATTGCAATATCCATAACTTCTCTTCCATGATGTTTGTCTTTTGTTGTTGCCTTGTACCTTTGAATTGCAATTGATAAACGAAACCTTTTTTTCTTGCAGACGAGAGGGACCAGTGAAAAAGTGTAGGCATTTTCTTAGAAGGTCGGTGAAACTAATTAATGCTATAGCAAAATCTGTTTGCTGCTTGTTTATGTTCAAGGCAGCATGAATATTTACTCTGTTGGCAATCACAGGTTCAAATGGGATGAGGATAAGATAGTTCCACGGAAACTGATGCAACTGTCTGTGACGTGGAAGGCCAGAAGTGATGATGAAAGGTATGTTTACTTCTTGCTCAGTAATTAATAAACCATACTTCTCCAAAATGTTGATTAGACTCTGCTCGATGTTGCATGGATGGGATTAACTGGTACATCTTCTAACTGCACTAATAAATTGCTTCGTGGATTGGGGATGAAACTGTTCCTTCTATGCCATCTACCATAAAATTTGGTATTGGGTAACATGTTACTACACTCCCAAGCATGCTCAGTTCATTCTAGATGGGATGTGTTTACATCAAGTTACAAAATGGCGAAAAGAATGATGCACGGACTATCTTGAAATTTTGTTGAGGGTCTTGATTTTTTTTTGGGGTACACGGCTATTTATTTGGGCCTTTTTTAGTTGAACTGGTTATCTCAGTTTATTGTGGTTCACTAGTTCTTACTCATATAATTGCAACTTCCATGCAAAAATGACGATGATGACACTGAAGCTCTGATCGCAGAGCGCAAAAGGATTAAAAAAAGAAAGAGCTGAGGATATGCTTAGAAAGATGTTTTCTTCTCCCTGTTATCATTTTGAGGTGGCCTTTTGTCTTTAGATCTAAAAATTAATGATAAGTTCTTCGTCCCTGTGTTTTCTGCAGTACCACCATCAAGCAGAAGAAGAGGCCAAGATGAAGGAGGCTAAGCTGATGCGAGGAAACCCACTAATCAATATGAATAACTCGGGCTCCTTCTATGTGAACAGAAGATTTAGCGAGTGATTTTTTTTGTATTATATGCCTTCTTTCGATGAATGCTCCCTTGCAGGTGGAGGCCAAGACTCAAACGGTTCATGAACGACACCATCAGTCATGATTTCCACCGCAAGTTTTTGCATAGGTAAATGAAATGATTTTTATTTATGCTTTATGATGTCTAGACGTGTATGTCATGACCTCCTGGAAAGAGCTTGCGATGTTCCAGTATTCTGAAGATCGATAATGGCAAACTGTAACATATTCCTTGTCTGGATGGTGATATCTTTACCCGACTAAAGAAATCCACTGCTTGTATATAACTGATGTTGTGTCATAACTTTTGTCTTTATTGGTATGTACTATTTTAAGTCTTTGATATGTTTCGTAGCCACATTTATCTGGAAAGTAAGTATGTTTATGTGGTTGCGCAGCAGTGTCTTGTGTTTATGTGGTTGCGCAGCAGTATCTTTGGTAAGTATTTGTGTTTTAGCTCAGTTCGTTGAGTGCTAGAAACACTGATTAACTTCTTGGTCTTCTCTTGGGAGAATGTTTTTAACTGAACTCCGTAGTTCCTTCTTTGTTTGTAGTTCTTGCTTTTGATCACTTTCCTATTAGGCTAGAAGTATAGGTAGTGAGAGTATAACTTAGTGAAGTGGCGGGTTATACCCTCCAGCCTATATTTCTCTTGTCATCGGAGTCGTTGTGCTGCTCGGGGATTGATGTATCTTCCTAGCTACGCGGTTGGCTGGCCACATTTCCAGGGGCTAGTCGGAGATTTTGTCAATTGATGTTCAGATATTGTTGCTTGTTATCAAATGAAGTACTCCGTAGCTTGTTTTCCTATCATTTTTTTTTGTCTATTCTGCTTTGGCTTCACCGTTTATCTATTCTTTTTTTGCTATGTTCAAACTAAACATCTATTTGTGTGTTGGCCGATCTCATGAGCAACATGATTTTTGGTGAGGCTTCGATCGAATTTGTTTTCTTGGCTTGTGGTTCTTCCTATTTGATTACTGTCTGATTTGTGGCCACTATAAAAGTAGTTATAGTTCACTCGAGCAATGTGGCAGGTTACCCCTTGCCTCTGTTTCTCATTTGAGTTGAGTTATTGTCTTGCTCGGAGATTGATACCATTTTTCTCCACTGATAGCTGGTCACTTGTTTGGAGGGCTGGTGTAGGGTACATTCCTTTTCTCTCTGTTTAATTGGTTAGTGTGCATAGATTCGTGTAGCCGTGGAAATTTAGCTCATTGCTTGCCATCTATGTTGTAGCTAAAATTGACTTAGATGTACATGAATTTGCTGCATGATCCTCTCATTGTTATTGCAGTATAGCATTGTTCCTATCCGTTTGTCTTCTGAAGACTTGTTTATGCTGCAGCTTAAGATGGCAGATGAAATGGTGATTATGTGCCTTTCATTTAGCTAACGCAACTGGCACACATGCTAAGTCGGAATTGATCTCTTTTGTTTTTTATGTGCTTCCAGAATGACTAGGAAGGTGAATCACTAGTCGCTAGTTGTGGAGAAGAGGATGAAGTCTTGTGGCGAGAGAAGAGCCATATCAATTATGTTAGTCATGGCTTGGTTGTTCTCTAGTTAGTCTTGGTTTCTCGTTTCCTGATGTCCTGAGTTTTACACCTTGTCAATTATGGATAAAATATGATGTTTAGTTTCTAGCTTGCAAATTTATACTCTAATAGCTAAAAATATGCACTTGATTTGGTCATATATATGTTCCTCGGTAGGCCAGCAGAATAAGTTTGGGTCTTTTAATAACATTTATTTGTAGAGACATACATTACAATAGCAGGAAGTGCACTTGGTGAACTACAGTACTGTTTGTCATGCATTGCTACAGAATAGTGCCTAATATACAATCATGTGCTCGCACACATTACAACCTGCTATGTAGAAATGGCCTTAACCTGAGCCTGGCTTATGTTTGATGCTCTAAATGTTGTTGATGTATATGCAACAACTACTACTTTTGTATGTGCTTTGGTCTGAGAGATGCATGCTCCAATTCATTTTTAAAGTTTGCAAATATGGTTTTCTGAATTAGTGATGTCTTGCTGTTGCAGATGGAGCACTAGAGGAGGAATGTGTGGGCTCTGCATTTTTCCTTATGTCGGCAACCTGAGATTCTATGGATCATGTTCCACATTGGATTCTAGTTCTCTTGTTTCTAGTTGGAGCCACACATAAGATCTTCTGCAATAGTTCTTGGTTCTTGAATCTAGGTTATTAATTTAGTACTTTTTTTTTGTCTGGATTCATTATAGAATACTTTGTTCAATATGTACCACAAATGGCAACCATGATCAGTGCAGGAATCTAGGAAGTAACTGGATAACTCATATTTTATTTCTTCTTGAGAAGTAGATCATTTTATACAGTAGTTGATAAGAATGTGGGATTGGCTTGTCTATTGCTTTTCTGGTTGATGTACAAGCTTTTAGTCTTTTCTGTGTGCTGAGCACTTCTTAATGCAGCTCTCATTTATTTTAGCCTGTCAAGCCTATTACAAGCTTCAGATGCCTTTTTGTTAGCAAAGTAATCATTTTTTTCCTTTGCTAGTAGACATATAGATCTGGTGTTAGCATGTTCACTTGAAAAGTTTCAACTTTTAAAGCCACCTTTAACGAATTACATTATTTGGTCACGTTATATATAAGTAGTGTTTGTATGATGTGCAAGTGATTTTCTTTTTCTTCCTTTATGAATTCAGGGCAAGATCTCCAGTCATCTCTCTTTGCCACTAGTGGATTTTGGGTTGTATCTGCTCCACATTGAGATTTATGGTGGTCTCTATCTTAAAAGGTGGGTCTTTTTTCTACACTTCTTTGGTGCATTCCAAACCATGGAAGTGAATGCAATTTTGCTTGTTGCTCGTCTGAGTTGTGGCCGGGATTGATGTGTAGTGTGCCAATATATGATATTGATGCTAAGACATCTATGTTAGTTTGTACATGGTTTCTTTTTTGCACTTGATAACAATTACCAGTACTGAACATATAGCCCATGTCTATATTTTGGTCAACAACCACTTAGGCTACAATTTGTATATTTCTCAGCGAGAACCTTGGGCTAGAATAGATTATCATGAAATTGTAGTTTATCTCTTTGCCATACGAAGCGTGCTTGTATATGGCAGGGATGACCAAATTATATGGAGAAACCCTCATGTTGTTATTTCAAACGGTGTAGGTCTCGCTGGTGGAGAAGGAGTTGGACCGGGTGATGAAGGATGTACCGAGCAGAGCACCATCAAGGTGGGGCTCAAGAACCTCATCAAGGGCCTCGCAAAGAAGATTTAAGTCACACTAGCAGGCTTGTTGGAAAACATGCTAGGTGGTACATTGCCAACACGTGTGAATGTATTCATTTGTATCCAAATAACATGTAGTACTTGTGGTACATATAAGGTGTATGTTGGCTTATGTATTTAGATCCAGATTTTGAGTTTGCAAACCTATGTATGCTGGCTTGTTATTGCACTTGGTGATTTATATCAAGCCTGTGTACTTATATCCCCAATGGTAACATGTATGCACGTATGTGTAAACTCATTCCATCCCTAAAAGAAAAAACGGAGTCCCTAATGATAATGTTTTGTGCACGTGGTCAAAACAATTTCTTAGCTGAACTGCGGTGCAGTTTCCATGGTGAAATAAGGAGAGAACTTTTCCTTATGTATTTTGATTTGAGCAATCCAAATACTATTTCCATCATGGAAAAACCAAGTAGGAAAATCATTGATGGCAAAACAGAAGCAATCAAACATGGGGCGGGTGATCATTTTGCTAGTAAGATATGGAGTGATTCCTTGAAATAGTTGGGCTAGTAGTAGTAGGCATAGCGTTGCCTCAAAACAGTAGGGAAATCAATCAGTAGGCATGATGCACGCCAATTTCTTACATTAATTGTTTACCTGACCACCTTAATTGTTTACCCGACCTTTTGCATCTTGACCGTCAAAAGAATCAAAAAATTTCCCGAAATAGGTAAAAAGCATCGACTTGACGAACCGGTACGTGCCAAGGAGCGCAGGCGGCGGCGGAAAGAAGCCACAAAACCCATCTAGGGTTCTGTCCTCCTCGCCGGCGATACCGTCGGTCCGTTCCGCCTCCGGTGGCCTTGGCCTTGGAGGTGTGGCGGACCACGGTCCCTCGCCTGCAGGGAGTTTCCGTTCTTAATTTAGTTTGCTTTTCAGTCTCTCTTTTGGGATGGTGAGGCGGCGGCTACATCCTGAAGTCAGAATAAGGTCCTCCCCGCCCTATCCTCGCTCCGGTGGTGCATCTAGCGCTGACGGAGGGCGCGTGGAGTTGTGTGCCCATCGGATCCCCTGGGATCCGGTCGGTTTTCGTGTTTATTGGTGTGGTTTCATGATAGTCTCTTCCAATCTACGGTTGTCATCATTGGCGATGGTTACTGCTCTGGTGCGCTGGTCCTTTGGGACCTTAGCACGACGACTTCCCATCTGTTTACTACAACAAGCTCTACTACGACAAGCTTTGCCTGACTCCGGCGATGGAGGGGCGAGGACAGCGGCGCGCCTTCGGCTCATGCTAGTGTTTGTAGTCGTCGCTAGGTGGTCCGAGTACCAATTTGTAATTTTCTTTACTTTTTGGCTTATTTGTACTACTGTTGATGATTATTAATAGATCGGTGGATTTCTCGCAAAAAAAAAAGAATCAAAATTTTCACCATGGATTTAATTTTCTTGAAACCTTTATGTCCGGGTAAAAAGTTCCTAAAGATATGGAGTGATTCCTTGAAGTAGTTAGGCTAGTAGTTCCCTAAAGATATTGAGAACAATGTGTAGTAGTAGTAGGCATAGCCTGGCGTCAAATAGTAGTGAAATCAATCGGCAGGCGTGATCCACGCCAATTTCTTACCTTAATTGTTTACCCGGACACCTGCTATGTTAGAGATACATGACTCTTTGCATCTTAACCGTCAAAAGAATCAAAATTTTAACCATGGATTTAATTTTCTTGAAACATCAAAACCTATCGCTGATGGAAACAATCTCTTAGCGGAAATGCACTGCAGTTTGTATGGTGGAAATAGTAGAGAATTGTTCTTTGTGTGTTTTCCTTCGAACAAACAAAATATTGTTTCCATTCATGGCGACAAACCTAGCCTCATCATTTTTAGTTACTATTGGAAACAAGCATGGGACAGACTAGATTATTTTGGTAGTATTTCCTTTGAGATGGAGAAATTTGTGGAATCAGCATTTAGGGGCGGACAACAATCAGTGTGCTACTAGCGAGAGTCTGGGGTCAATTAGCACCAAACCATGCATGAAGCATGATCACCTTAATTCCGTGTCTTGATTTCGGGACTGATTTCATGGAAGCTATTATTAAGATGACATACCCATATGATCGGAGAAGGAAATCGGTAATCATGCCTGATTTATGGAGGTGTTTCATTTGACAAGTCACGCCAGTAACGGGAGATGGGATCCATTGCCTTTGAAAGACGCCTTCTGTGGAAAAGAGAGTAATCCGTGGAAGCAATTATAAGGATGGTATCACAAAAGGCAATCATCAATCATGCCTGATTTAACACGGGAGGTGTTTTATTTGGCAGGCCACAGCAGCGATCCGATCCGCGTGCTCTGCGACATGTGAGCCGTCCATCCCTCCCTCACATGATTGATCTCTCTCCAGCTGCATATGGATGGGAAAAACAAAAGAAGGGCGGGAAATAAAAAAAGTGGCGCGGAATTTTTTTGTACGAAAATTTCTACCTTGACCTCCTCCCGTCTATAAATATAGAGAGGGATGTAGCCAACGCGTGCGTCGTGTGTGACGACTTAGACTTTGACTCTTGCTCGGAGAGGAGAGGAGAGCGACGGAGTGCAGCTGCTACGACAAAGTGACCTCCCTATGGAGGAAGATGCATGGGTCGCCAAGGCAACAGGGTCTTGTGTGAGATAGGTATTTCCTCCTCCGATATACGACCTGGTGATGGAATCTTGATTATGTCTCGTTTTGTTCGGTGCTAAATTCTTACGGAATCAATTAACAATAGGCTGGACCTGAGCGTGGATGCGCACCGTACGTATTTGTTCCTCTTCTCGGAAGGGATCAGGGTGGCCTCGGCAGCACCAGCGTCTTGCATGGATCGACGCCGGACGTCCGCGCGCGCCGAGTACATAGATCTTGTCACGCGCCGATGGACGAGAAGCAGGAAGTCAGGTAACCACGCACGCACGCGTGCATGCATGCCTATATTTCTTCTCACGGGAAAAACAAGCAAGCCTTTTTTCGTAATTAAGAATTGGTCAGTTTGAGATATTAAACGGCAATCAAATTGAGGTAGTGTTTAAGGAAGAAAGTTCTATATTTTGAAAAATGTTCCACCTACACGATCCTTGGTTCAGTTGAGAGATTGCACCCCAGATTGCTTATGCGCTGAGTTAGAAAGCACATAATCGATAGTATAAGCTAGCGTTGCTGGAGCCAGCCTGGCACTCATGTTTCTGCGACTCGAGTCCTTGAACTCGGTCTCTCTCTGTCTACATCCGCCGCCTCAGAATCTGGCACACATGTGCGCGCGCATGTCGTCGGTCAACCAAACGGACCCCTTGCATCCATGCGCGCGTGTATCAGATGACGCACTGATCAGATCGTCCGATGGAGAGATCCGCGGGCGGCGCGAGAAAACAAAACAATAAAATCACGCGCTCATAATAAAAGAGGGATTCGCAACAAAAAAAAAAGATAATACAAGAGGGAGGTAACAGACCAAGGAACGAAACGTTAATAAGACACGCTTCTTTCTCCCTTTCCTGGTCGCGATAGAAAAAAAAGAAAGTCGTCGGTCCTTGGACCCCTGCATCCTTCAGCTCGCGGGAACAGGCGACGGCGCTGCAAAACCTCTATGCATAGTCGTCTTTCACCCTAGCTTTTATGCTCAACACCAAGGTGGGCCGTGTGGGGTTGGCCCTACATCTGGCAATCTCGGAAAAAGAAACCGACATCATCCCGAGCGGCCGTATTCTCATCTGAACAAAGATGAAGAGGTGGCCCTGTAGAAGAGGTAGGGACGTGGACGAGACCATGCTCCCGAAGAAGAAGAAGCAGAGGATGGCCGAAGCGGAGGAGATCGTGCGCCCGGAGAAGAAGCAGAGGACGGCCGACGTGGAGAAGTCGGCCTACCTGATTGTAGGCCACGGGTTCGTGAGCCCTGCCTTTTCCGTGTTCAAGATTGAACCTTACACCGACGGCGGTGGCGGCGACACCCCGGTGAGAATCCCGCGCCGCCTCGCCCGCCTCAAATGCAACCACAACATGTCTTTCGTCCCCTTCAAATCGAAGGACCGCCGGTGGATCGTCGGCGTCGGCGGCTGCTCAACCGATAGGCGCCGCTACGGCCCGGGGACCATCATCTTCGACACCAGAAAGCAGTCGGTGATCCGGGGACCGGAGCCCAAGTCGGTCAAGAGCTACCCGATCCTGCTATCAATCGACCACAAGATCTACGCCCTGGCCCGAACCCCCTCCGTGGTGGGACCGCTGAACTTTGTGCCCTGGTTCGAGGTCCTCGACCTCTCGACTGCACGGGAAGTCGACGGCCGTCTAACCAACTGCAAGTGGAGCCGCCTGAAGCGGCCGCCATTCTTTCCCTGGGAACTCACCCCAGGGGATTACATTTGTCCGCCCAGCGTTACCGTCAAGTCCTACGCCGCCGTGGGCTCCCGCATACTGGTGTCCGTGACCGGGCATGTGGGCACCTACGCGTTCGACACCAACTCCAACAGGTGGTCGACGGCGGATGACAAGAACTGCCTACCGTTCGTCAACGGAGCCATCCCGCACAGCCCTGGGCTCTTCCTCGGCTTATCGAGGACTGCAAAGGCCATCGCTGGATACAAGATCAATGTCGATGGCGCTAAGCCGCTGTCTGTGGTTGAGATTCCGGTCGTGTCTAACTTGGAAGATGAAGACCTGGTTGTGCACAGCTACAATTTCCTTTCCCCGGGGATTGAAAGGGGCTTCGCTTGATGAGTTGTTGGAGCGTTGATGAAACAAGATATGCCCCACACCTCCGGGCGCACATCAGGGTGAGGACGTACAAAACAGATGATTTTGTGGAGTCCCAAGGAAAATTACTGGTCGTCAACAAGCACTCGGATGCAGGTTTACAAGATCCGCGATTTGATCCGGACACTAGATGCGCCCTGTCCGGCTAGCGTGGTCTCCATATGATATGACTGAGTAAGCCCTTCCGATATATGTCCAAATTGCATAGATTAGTTAAGAACAAGTACATAGGATTCTGAATTTTCATGATAGTTTCTCACACTTTATAATAGATTAGTTAAGAACAAGTAAATGGGATTCTGAATTTTCATGATAGTTTCTCACACTTGCCCTTATAATATAGCCCTTTTCACCATAGACATGGATTAGCAAACAACCATGCTGGGGCACTGGGCAGCAGATATATGATTCAATAATGTGCGTGTGATATTGTGACTTGAGAGTTGAGACCAGCGTTTGTGCACTACTGGGCTGCAGATTTATAAATAAATTGGAGCTACTGTTACTGTACATTAATCTGGTGTAGTTATTTCTCAAGTCTGAAGTTGATAGATTCATATTACAGTCTGACTTCTGATCAAGATAGACAACTCAATTAATTCATAAACAGCTGTTAGGCTTGACCTCTTGAGTTGCTGGTTGCCAAACTCAAGCAAGAGCACAACTACGACACTGTTTTTTCAATCGCTGGACTAGTATTGAGGTAATGTTTTCTGGGAGAATATTGTAACTTGTAAGCCCTAGGAGCTGGAATCAGTCGATCTTTTCTGCAGATAGTGATTTGGTAGACAGTAACATTAGCTCTGTTCTTATCAACATGCTATTGATTTTCCTTTGTGTATATACATGCTAGATTTATTTCCCTATTGCACTGAATTCTGGAATTAAATTGTCGTACTTCTTAAAATCACTATATTTACAACAATAATGATATCAGTTTGGTGTTGCATTTGTTGGTTCCTTTTTTTATATAATTGAGAAAGTTTACTTTTTTAAAGGGCAATTGAGAAAGTTTATATAGGTATATACAGACAGGGATCCAGGGAGGCCAAGAATTTGATGTGGATATTTTGTCCATACGTATGCTCCACCTGTACATGCACACAAATACAAGCTAACTAGCCACGCATGCTTGCAGACATAAATATCTATATGATGCAAATTGTCCGCAGTATGTGAATAGAGATATAAATTGGGTTCACAGACTCACAGGGATCGTACAAAATAAAATTGCAAATTGACACCATTATGTACAAGCTGCATTCCCAGGGGATTGGTCCATGAGAGGAGGCATATTTAAGCCAGGGGAGAGGGGCCATTGGTGGTCAAAGGCTGGCTGGCTGGCTGGCCGTGTTGTGTTGGGGTGGCTGCAGGAGCTCGGGCGGATTGGCTGATGGCTACTGCGGCTGCGCGTGGCCGGCGGCGGGGTGAAGCAAGCAGAAGCAGCTGGGGAAAGCGTGCTCCCGCCCTGTGGATGGATTGTGTTTACTAGATTTAGATGTGCGCCTTGGCGCACGATCCCGTGAAATTTGAGCCAATTTACATTCTATAAAACGACAACAGAAATAAGTTCGAGAAATGACTCTCAATATTACATTCTATACATATAGCTGACACATCCATATTGATCAATTAATGTATCGAGAGAATACATTTTGTACTGGTATGTTTATAAACGCATCAAGAGAACAAAGTTTAAATGATATATAGACAGACCCCTGAGAGGTAATTCTAGTTCTAGTAGGATCTCCATAAATATATGTTAACTCGCGCAAGCTTACTAACTAACAAAAAAAAACTATAACATAACTACGCGGATCAGAAAAAATCATGTAAATTCTACGGTAGAACCCAGGAATACAAAACTCGGTTTGCATAGACGCAAAGGAAACATGAAAATATGAGCAGCTACTGGCGAGCCAGTCTGAAACATAACACATATCGATAAATCATGTTTCAGGTACATAAGTTTTCTATGGGGAAATAAGCCAGGGGTGTGTTATGCACAAGAGACTATAAACTGTAGGGTAACCAACAAAATATAGATGCAGCTCATCATAATAGCACTCCTTCCGAAGAACTGTCATCTTCACTGGAGTCAAAGTTCAAGTTGCAGGAAATGTACTTATTTGATTTCTAAATCTCCTTGGTTGCTTTGAATCGTTGAAGGTCGCAAGTAGCCTTGTCAGTTACAATAAGAACTGAGTCAAGATTGCATTTATGATCCGTGTCTCCCAGATAGTCTACCTCCTCATGCTTGCATAAATCGCATCTGAAAGTATTCCAGAACCTGCTAAAATGTTATTTGCTTGTCTTTGTCAGTCACTTGGTGCAGGAAAACATTAAATATAGCTCTTCGTTTTATTCAGCTGTTTACTAAGTAGTTTAATCTGCTGATCCTTGTCGACCACTTGCTTGAGTTGACATACATGAGTGATCAAAGTTCCAGAGAACATCGCTGAAAACTCAAATCCAGATTTAAGTTTTGGAAGACAAAAAAAAGTATCATAATCAATTTCTACAAAGGAAATGAACTGGAATCATGAGTGATACAAGTACCATAGAACATGGCTGAAATCTCAAATGGCCAGTTCAAATTTCTGAAGATAAATAAGTAATAATATCAGAATCAATTTCCCAGCGTGCAGATTATTTAACGAAAGCAATATGTGACTGGAAATCCAGAAATTGAATAGTATTTCAATAGGAGAGGGAAACAATAGAGTTCAGACATCATGAACAATAGGAACAACCAGAATCAATTTCCCAACGTGCCGATCAAATGTACACCATTGTCGCACATCAAATGTCCACCATTGTCACTACCTAGAAGCATTGATAAATATATGAAACAGTGGCATGATAACGACCAAGACCTCTCATCTACAGACGATGCCATCAAGGCAGTACCATACCAAAGCATAATTTTGAGAAGAGGGAATAAGCATGAACAATTTCACTATCTAGAATGCATTGAAAAATATATAAAACTGCGCGAAAAGGACTGGGGCCTCACATCTTCGAATGATATCATGAAGGCAATAGCATGCCAAGGCAGAAAGACAAAACTTTGGTCATGGTGCATTTTAAAAAGTGACGTTTAAGATAACTAACCTACATTTGTGGTTTCTGGTGCTTCTCATGGATGAGGCAAAGAGTGGCTTCAATTGCTGGATTACATGGACACTCAAATATTGTGCCTTTATCGATTTTTCAGGTGAGGGGAAAAGATGCTGCAGTTGAACACAACCAATCATCACTATGGAACTAAAACCATACTAAACAAAAGGCATGATACCGAGTAGTTTACCTTTTCTTCGTTTTGCAGCAATGGCACAAACCTATCAGTCATAAATCATCACTCAACAGTCACTGAGTTATTCAGCAAGAGCATCAGCAAAGCTCCATCAAGGCCATCAGCTAAACTGAACCATAAACTTCAATTTTTATTATACCTACATTTGTGGATAGTAAGCAAGCACATTATTAAGATCCTTATTCTGATCTCCTCAAACCGCTGGACTGCAAGTGAATGGAATGAGATAACAGTATAACCAAGAAATGGCTGACTGATCGTAGTAAAATAATATACTAATGCACCAATAGGTGTTTGAAGGGAATTAACTGAAAATGCATTGAGTTGTCTGTCTATGAACAAATTAATAGCAAGGAAATGTTTTGTCAGGGAGATATAGCTTTATCTAGCTAATCCTACGCGAATCAAAAACACGTTGACTTTCGGAAAAAAAAATACTTCTGCGAGATTTCAAGTCACCAAGCACAGCCACTTGCTCTGATCCAAAGGAACGATTCAAGTGATGACATGATTAAGCGCGGAACTAAGTCATGTGAGTTCATAACAAAGTAATGGAATTTGCGTCACAGATAGCATGCACGAAGGATGGAAGTATGGAACTACATCTTGATCATGCTCAGTAACATCATAATGTGATGCGTATGCATACGGCAGTGTGTCCCCATATATATTCTTATCCCTCAGGAAATGAGAAAGGATCGCTTAAATCCCAAACCAGTAATCCTCGTTGTTGAGGCTGAAAGCATCAGGTTCCCTTCCACAATAAAATGGGTGGTCCTTTCCATCCCAGGGGTCACAAACAAATCACGCAGGTATATCATTTATCTGATTGTCTGTACCAATTACCATACAATGCAAGGTGTGGTTGCAGACTAAAATTAATAAATTTCAGAAATAGGAGACAGTGCATATACATGAGTGATGATCAAATCGAACAATTCCTAGAATTAAACAACAAAGGTTACCACTATATTTATGCCCTACATAAGTTACCGATGCAACGCAGGTACCAAAATCTAAAGCTAGCATCCAAAACCTTTGGGCTAGTTATACTGAATAATTAAGGGGATTTGTTCAAACTAAACAGCACCAACAAAACAAAACATTTTGATATAAGCTAGGAATATAAGACTGGAAGCTTTGGAGAAAACCAAAGACAAGCAAGCAAGCAGCTACAGAGCTACTTAAAGTTTTTTCCGAAAATTAACAAAGCTTACAGATTCTTATATATACGAAGAAAGGGCGGAGAGGCCATTGACTGATTAAGAAAGTTCACCTTTTAGCTGATCGTCCAAGTGTTGGTAAATTCTTTAAGCTGCTTGTCCTTCCCATTCAACCGTTTGTCCTTCTCATTCAGTTGTTTCAGATAACACTCTTGTGACAACTTTGTTGGCTTGTCATAGTTGTAATAGTATCTCTGGCGGCTGCATATACCCAATGGCCCGTGTGGCGCAGCATTTTCCACGGCCTCTAGCTTGTCCATGCGATGGCTGGACAGCAATACGCTGCCAAAAGTGTTGGCGAGGTGTTTCAAGGAGTAGATCGAAGGTTACATTGGCCACCAGTTTGCCTTGAGAAGCCACGCTAGTCTCTTACTTTAGTTGAGGAGGATGCAGTTTCTTCAGCCGAGGAGACATATAGAGAATCATTAAAGTTAAGTGATTCATTTTGTATGAATAAAGGTTAGTAACATCATGAAGTTTAAGTAATAGGTTAGGAAATGTCTAGGATGATTAATAATCGTGAATGTATAAGAACATGTGTAGATAGGAGCCCATTACCCTGAAGTCATAATGGGCACCACAAGGAATCTAATAATTTTAGGAAGTTAATGGAGCCAAGAAGCCGCTACCAATCAGTTTGCACATTTTGTATTTGGCATAACCATCTCAGATATGTGTGACATGCAGATTATTCAAAGGGATATACATACCAAATTAAGGAAAAAAATGTAGGACATGTGGAGCATAGAAGAAAAAATGATTACATCTAAGAAACTTGTAGATAAACTAATAAGAGCAGATTGGCAGCAAGTTCTGTGCATGGTCAGGGGCAGAGTTTTAGCCATCTAGTACTACCTATAACATGAGGTGGGCACTAAACGGAGGCAGCTTGTAAACGTATGGTTAGGCAGGAGGAAAAATATTTAATGAAATTTTTTAGGTGCTTTGGACAAAGCATTACAGATCGCCTAATGCTGAATAGCGCCATCACAACATTTAATAGAAAAATAGATGAGTTGCATGGACAGAATAGCTACCTTGTCTATTTTGAGAGATCACCTATGAACACGGGTGTGCCTCCGAAATGCGATTGAAGAGCAGAACTCCTTTGGGCACTTGGTACACTTGCTGAGCTACTTGGGGGTGAGTACAGCCACCACCCTAGGATTTCCTCATACTGTAGAAATAAACAAATAAATTAAGTCCGCTTTCAATTACTGTAACATAACAGATACATGCCTTAACTAACTGCTAACTTATTCTGAACAAGTAAATGACACAGTCCAAACATATATGTAATGACAACAAGAACAACAGCAAAACTATACCACTTGTAGGAATAATTTCTCAAATAATCTTATTTCGACCTCCAATGGCTCAACTCCGGTCGATAGCTCAGCAACCCAGTGAAGAACGCCCTGAACAAATTGCAAACCAAGCAAACATATGGAATATTTTTTCAGTGTGTCTCAAGTCCCTAGCTAGGTTTGTCTAATTTGAATAGATTCAAATGATCATTTACCTTAGGTTTAGAAGTCTTTGAGGGGTCATACTCAGCCCAAATTACAACAATTTCATCCGGATTATCACCATAAATGATATTTATGTGTTTTATCAGGAATGCATACCTTGTAATTAAATAGAGAAGTACCATGTTGTAAATATGCTGATTTACCAGGAGTTAGCCCATAGTAATTAAATAGACAAGTACCATCAATGGTAAAGTAATTAAGATCGATGTTCTCAAAACAAGACCAGTAGTACTAAATCAATTACCTTAGCTGGGAAGATTTACCAAGAGCTAGCCCATAGTAATCTATTGAATCCTTAAGGGAAAAATCTGTTCTCAATGTAGACAGTTCCCGAGAAAGGAACCTGTAAATAGGTAGCACATAATAAAATTATGAAGCACGGGCATAAGGTAAAATGTATAAAGCATCAAAGATATAGTGAACCTAAATATTTCTGCTACTATAAATCATATTGCATTCTTCTGAATGAATTTTAAGAAAATTCGTTCCAAGATATGGTTAAAATACCGACCTGGAAAGCATATCAGGCCTATGCTCTGACTATCAACACCGAGAGGAGATGCCATCCAAGCCCTACTATCAATCTGGAAGTGGTACCATATAAAAGTGAGTTACAAATAATGGTGTTCCTGGCAAAATCGTGAGGCTCAATCATGATTTTATCCAACCAACTTTAGACTATGATATCATATTCAACATTAGCAATAATTTTTTTTAACTAAAGCAAACTTTCCTATTTTCATATGGTCAGCTGCATTGTTTTAAAATCTATTAGTTGCAACATATCCTCATATGTGATGGAATTTCTAGTGTTTTGTAATTCTTCTTTAGGCAAGTGTAGAATTTCAATGGGTTCAGTAAACTGCGACACATAGATATTCATATCTTCCATTCTATAAGCTTGTTTATAAAAATAGATTACCAATACGTAGGTAACCACACTCTATCAAGTAACAAAAAAAGGCTAAATGCCAAACATACTTCTGTTATATGGTTGAATAAACTGGTACCTTCATCTCCGAATGGTACTCCCAACTAGGAAAGCATCAATATTTGGAGGACACATCAATATACTGAGCAGAAAGACAACCATAATCAAGAACGAATTTACAATGTAGAAGAAAAAATGAAGATGGAAAAAAGGCACATGAGGGCTGTAGCACAACCATTTTCAGCATCCCTCTACCCACAAGGTAACACTCTTACAGCTTCAGAAAAACTGACACAAATGCAGAATGAAGAAGAAGGCCTTTACCTGGGTATATGCCAACAGTACCTGCTCCTCGTACCAATCGATCTCCAGGGCCTAGGTTCCATGCAGATATCAACTCCTTGAACACATGGATGTTGATGCCGATGCAATTCCAAGAGCTGATATGTAGGTTCACCTCTTCCTTCCGTTGCTGCTTCATATCGTCCATTGTTCCTTTGTTGAATAAGAACTGGAAGGACAACGTCAAAACAACATTAAAACAATGTGAAGTAGACGATTGTCACTAATTTGGTGCATAACAATGGTAAACATAATTCTCGATAAACATATTTAGGAATTCTAAGTCTTACCTACCAAACTGTGCATATGGCAGATAAGTAACAAAATTAATTTTCAGTTGAGACAAATACTAACATGGCACTACTGCTGATTGACAATGATTGTAAGCAAAAGGCCCCCAATGGAAATAAGCTGATTGACATATACTAACATGGCACTAACATATTTAGGACAACTTTGAGAAATTAAACTACATACGTACATGTAAGCAAAAGGCCCCCAATGGAAATAAGCTGATTGACAATGATTGTACCTTCATATACTTGTATAAAATGGAATCGAATCAACCTGTGCCAAAAATCCCAAGAGATCTATAACAATAATTGATTCTTCCTTATATTTTTTCCCTAAATAAACAGAGCAAGAAGGAAAGGATTAGTGGTATGATCAGAACCTAAATATACACTACGAAATTAAAAGAAGCATACGTATATGCTAAGAGAAAACAGAGAGAGAGTGAGGACCCTGTAGTATCTAGGGAATGCCATGGAGGTGAGGGAATCACCTGCGTCCACCCCGGCAACCTCCACCTTTTCCCGTCACAAGGGGTTCAGAGAGAGAGAGAGAGAGAGAGGGAGGGAGAGAGAGAGAGGATGAACATGCCATGGAGATGAATTGACGGGAGGGCAGATTGAGGGAGAACCAGACCGCTCGAGGGAGAGACGCAGAGAAGCTGCCAAGCAGCGGCCACCTGCAGCTCCTCCCGTCAATTTTTGACGATGCGAGGTGGCGAGAACGAGCGGCGACCTGCGCTCCGTCTCCCAGCCATGGAGAGTATGACGAACTCAACCTCATCTATGAGATGTAGTGGAGTGGCACTGGATTGGTGGAGGAGAAATATGGGATGGGATTGGGGAGCACGGACCAAATAGTCTCCCAGCCATGGCAAATAGGCGAGGCGATTGGGGAGCACAGGCGAGGGAGAGGATTGGGGAGGAGTTGGGCGTGACGGGCGGCGGCTAGGGTTCCTCGCTGGGATCCTCCTTTTATACCGGCACGGTAAAAAAATGGACGGCCATGATTCTCTGAAGGTAAAATCTAAGGTCAGTCAAATCTGATTTAGGTGGGTGCCCCATGAGGTTGCCTCTATTATACCTTTAGATTCGCGGAAAGGGGATAGGCAAGTACGAATCCCGCGGGCGCGGGTAGGTGACGACGTGGATGGACTGCCCGCGCACACTGGCACGCACATTAGCCGGTTTTTTGAAAAAAGCCAGCTTTGGCGCCCGAAAGTTTTTCTTCCACAGACTGAGCTTTGTTTCTAGACGAGGAATCGTCTAGACGACACATGGAAGTGTGTCGACCGATATTCCTCAAAGGACAGGACGTCCATTAAGCGATTGCAATACAAATGCATGGTTTCAGTGGAATTATTATTCTTCCACACTAGATCAAATTCCATTATCACGGAAATAACGGAATGACAACCAAAAGCAGCCGAAGGAGCTAGAATAGAAAAGTAAAGCGCCGCATACCGCTAGCGTTCAAAGGAGCAAGCTTCACGAGTTTTTAGGAGTGTAGGCAACAGTGACCCATACATACAACCAAGGGGGGGAAGCAGCACACACAGCTGCTAACAGCCGCTAGCAAAAGCAACATGCCGCCGACAAGTTTGGAACCAACACAACGAACAATCCGCGGAAACAATTGCGAGAAATTGCTAGGTATGGTTGTGGCTCCAATTGATTTTGCCACCGCGCATGTGAAGAAAAGATGATGTATTGTCTCATCCTCATCACAAAATTGGCATTTTGTATTTCTCGCTCAAACCTTTTTTTTCATGTTATCTTTTCTTGCAATTCATGCGATTTTAATGGAATAATGAAGTTTAAAAAATCTCGTCCGATGACCAAGATGCATTGATAGATAAACAAAGTTGTGTACAAACCCGAAAGGGAGGCACGCATGAAATCACAACACCACACCCCTAAGAGCAAACCTCCTCCTCGGGGAATGGGCAACAAAAACTCTGGAAAGATAGGTATAGGATAACTCGCATTGCTCAACTGTGGCAAGGAGTGTGTTGAAGTAATCACATATTATCTTGACCATGGCCGCGTGATCACTGCACCATCAACCATAAGGCTATGGACATATTCTTCTTTTTCCTGTAGGTGGTGTTGGTACATTCACTACGGGAAAAAAGCTCAGTGCCGTGCACGGGTCTTTGCCGTGTGCTTCCAGCGCCCTTTGCCGTGCGGAAGTTCTTTGCCGTGCGCCTCGCACACGCCAATGAATTCTTTGCCGTGTGGCTCCGGGGCAACGCACGGCAAACAAAAAGCACACGGCAAAGAGCCAGCACAGCGCTCGGCAAAGCATCCCCGCACGGTAAAGCAGCCAGATGGCGCACGGCAAAGAAAACCCCGACGGCAAAGAGGCCACGAAGGCGCACGGCAAAGATGCATGCACGGCAACGACGGCTTTGCCGTGCAGGCCAACCCTTTGCCGTGCGTTTTTGCACGGCACGGAGTACGGTTTCATTTCTTTCCCTTCTTTTGTAGTATTCATATTTATATTAATACTTATATTTGTTGTAAAATTAGTTTTTTCTTTTTGTAGACTATTTGTTAGTGTTACTTAATACAATCTGTATACCGATAAAACAAGTAATCTACATCTTCGTCGACCCCTCCCCCAACATATCGTGGTTTTGGAGCAAATTAACGGGGGTTCGGTGTCCGCTAAGTGTTATCGCCCCCACATATTTGGTGCAATTTCTTGCAGCTTTACACCTTACACGACACTTCCAAACATATTCTAGGTCCACATGAAAGTTTTGGTGGCATTCCGGTGCTCCGGCGGTCGTTCCCCCCCGATAACGGCGGTCTACGTGCCTCGGGGGGCTACCCCCTAGATTTCACCGCGCGAGGTTCCACCAACATACTTTTTGATAGGTTTAGTTTTGTTTAGGCCATATACACATGGAAAGCTAGGTTTGACACACTTTGGCACACTATAGCCACCGGTATACCCGCAGCGGGACACTTCAGCCTACAAGTCGAGGAATCTTCCAAGTGCTGTCGCCCGAAAGAGAGGAATCTCACACATGGGAGCTATGCCTTGCACCATTTGGTGAATCAAACCTTCCAACACACTTTCAAACATATCCTAGGTCCACTTGCTAGTTTTGGTTGCATTCCGGTGCCCCGGCGGTCGTTCCCCCCGATAACGGCGGTCTACGTGCCTCGGGGGTCTACCCCCTAGATTTCACCGCGCGAGGTTCCACCAACATACTTTTTGATAGGTTTAGTTTTGTTTAGTCCATATACACATGGAAAGCTAGGTTTGACACACTTTGGCACACTATAGCCACCGGTATACCGGCAGCGGGACACTTCAGCCTACAAGTCGAGGAATCTTCCAAGTGTTATCGCCCGAAAGAGAGAAATCTCACACATGGGAGCTATGCCATGCACCATTTGGTGAATCACACCTTCCAACACACTTTCACACATATCCTAGGTCCACATGCAAGTGTTGGTGGCATTCCGGTGCTCCGGCGGTAGTTCCCCCCGAAAACGGCGGTCGCGTGCCTCGGGGGTCTACCCCCTAGATTTCACCGCGCGAGGTTCCACCAACATACTTTTTGATAGGTTTAGTTTTGTTTAGGCCATATACACATGGAAAGCTAGGTTTGACACACTTTGGCACACTATAGCCACCGGTATACCCGCAACGGGACACTTCAGCCTACAAGTCGAGGAATCTTCCAAGTGTTATCGCCCGAAAGAGAGAAATCTCACACATGGGAGCTATGTCTTGCACCATTTGGTGAATCACACCTTCCAACACACTTTCACACATATCCTAGGTCCACATGCAAGTGTTGGTGGCATTCCGGTGCTCCGGCGGTAGTTCCCCCCCGAAAACGGCGGTCTGCGTGCCTCGGGGGGTCTACCCCCCTAGATTTCACCGCGCGAGGTTCCACCAACATACTTTTTGATAGGTTTAGTTTTGTTTAGGCCATATACACATGGAAAGCTAGGTTTGACACACTTTGGCACACTATAGCCACCGGTATACCCGCAGCGGGACACTTCAGCCTACAAGTCGAGGAATCTTCCAAGTGCTCGTCGCCCGAAAGAGAGGAATCTCACACATGGGAGCTATGCCTTGCACCATTTGGTGAATCAAACCTTCCAACACACTTTCAAACATATCCTAGGTCCACTTGCTAGTTTTGGTTGCATTCCGGTGCCCCGGCGGTCGTTCCCCCCCGATAACGGCGGTCTACGTGCCCCGGGGGTCTACCCCCCTAGATTTCACCGCGCGAGGTTCCACCACCATACTTTTTGATAGGTTTAGTTTTGTTTAGTCCATATACACTTGGAAAGCTAGGTTTGACACACTTTGGCACACTATAGCCACCGGTATACCCGCAGCGGGACACTTCAGCCTACAAGTCGAGGAATCTTCCAAGTGCTGTCGCCCGAAAGAGAGGAATCTCACACATGGGAGCTATGCCTTGCACCATTTGGTGAATCAAACCTTCCAACACACTTTCAAACATATCCTAGGTCCACTTGCTAGTTTTGGTTGCATTCCGGTGCCCCGGCGGTCGTTCCCCCCCATAACGGCGGTCTACGTGCCTCGGGGGTCTACCCCCTAGATTTCACCGCGCGAGGTTCCACCAACATACTTTTTGATAGGTTTAGTTTTGTTTAGTCCATATACACATGGAAAGCTAGGTTTGACACACTTTGGCACACTATAGCCACCGGTATACCCGCAGCGGGACACTTCAGCCTACAAGTCGAGGAATCTTCCAAGTGTTATCGCCCGAAAGAGAGAAATCTCACACATGGGAGCTATGCCTTGCACCATTTGGTGAATCACACCTTCCAACACACTTTCACACATATCCTAGGTCCACATGCAAGTGTTGGTGGCATTCCGGTGCTCCGGCGGTAGTTCCCCCCCCGAAAACGGCGGTCTGCGTGCCTCGGGGGGGTCTACCCCCTAGATTTCACCGCGCGAGGTTCCACCAACATACTTTTTGATAGGTTTAGTTTTGTTTAGGCCATATACACATGGAAAGCTAGGTTTGACACACTTTGGCACACTATAGCCACCGGTATACCCGCAGCGGGACACTTCAGCCTACAAGTCGAGGAATCTTCCAAGTGCTCGTCGCCCGAAAGAGAGGAATCTCACACATGGGAGCTATGCCTTGCACCATTTGGTGAATCAAACCTTCCAACACACTTTCAAACATATCCTAGGTCCACTTGCTAGTTTTGGTTGCATTCCGGTGCCCCGGCGGTCGTTCCCCCGAAAACGGCGGTCTGCGTGCCTCGGGGGGTCTACCCCCCTAGATTTCACCGCGCGAGGTTCCACCAACATACTTTTTGATAGGTTTAGTTTTGTTTAGGCCATATACACATGGAAAGCTAGGTTTGACACACTTTGGCACACTATAGCCACCGGTATACCCGCAGCGGGACACTTCAGCCTACAAGTCGAGGAATCTTCCAAGTGCTCGTCGCCCGAAAGAGAGGAATCTCACACATGGGAGCTATGCCTTGCACCATTTGGTGAATCAAACCTTCCAACACACTTTCAAACATATCCTAGGTCCACTTGCTAGTTTTGGTTGCATTCCGGTGCCCCGGCGGTCGTTCCCCCCCGATAACGGCGGTCTACGTGCCTCGGGGGGTCTACCCCCCTAGATTTCACCGTGCGAGGTTCCACCAACATACTTTTTGATAGGTTTAGTTTTGTTTAGTCCATATACACATGGAAAGCTAGGTTTGACACACTTTGGCACACTGTAGCCACCGGTATACCCGCAGCGGGACACTTCGACCTACAAGTCGAGGAATCTTCCAAGTGTTATCGCCCGAAAGAGAGAAATCTCACACATGGGAGCTATGCCTTGCACCATTTGGTGAATCACACCTTCCAACACACTTTCACACATATCCTAGGTCCACATGCAAGTGTTGGTGGCATTCCGGTGCTCCGGCGGTAGTTCCCCCCCGATAACGGCGGTCTGCGTGCCTCGGGGGGTCTACCCCCCTAGATTTCACCGCGCGAGGTTCCACCAACATACTTTTTGATAGGTTTAGTTTTGGTTAGGCCATATACACATGGAAAGCTATGTTTGGCACACTTTAGAACATTGTAGCCACCGGTATACCCGCAGCGGGACACTTCAGCCTACAAGTCGAGGAATCTTCCAAGTGCTGTCGCCCGAAAGAGAGGAATCTCACACATGGGAGCAATGCCTTGCACCATTTGGTGAATCACACCTTCCAACACACTTTCACACATATCCTAGGTCCACATGCAAGTGTTGGTGGCATTCCGGTGCCCCGGCGGTCGTTCCCCCCCCGAAAACGGCGGTCTGCGTGCCTCTGGGGTCTACCCCCCTAGATTTCACCGCGCGAGGTTCCACCAACATACTTTTTGATAGGTTTGGTTTTGGTTAGGCCATATACACATGGAAAGCTAGGTTTGGCACACTTTGGAACATTGTAGCCACCGGTATACCCGCAGCGGGACACTTCAGCCTACAAGTCGAGGAATCTTCCAAGTGCTGTCGCCCGAAAGAGAGGAATCTCACACATGGGAGCAATGCCTTGCACCATTTGGTGAATCACACCTTCCAACACACTTTCACACATATCCTAGGTCCACATGCAAGTTTTGGTGGCATTCCGGTGCTCCGGCGGTAGTTCCCCCCCCCCGAAAACGGCGGTCTGCGTGCCTCGGGGGGTCTACCCCCCTAGATTTCACCGCGCGAGGTTCCACCAACATACTTTTTGATAGGTTTGGTTTTGGTTAGTCCATATATACATGGAAAGCAAGGTTTGGCACCATTTGGCACATTCTAGCCTCCGGTATATATACCCGCAGCGGGCCACTACCCCCTAGATTTCACCGCGCGAGACTTCATTCGTGTAGTTTTAAAATACCATGATAATTATATTATTAAATAATACACATGTTAAAATAAAGGTTTAATATAATTTTGAAATATATTTGAATCTTAACTATAATGAAAATGGTGAAGAAAAAATTTATATGTGCCAACGCACACGGCAAAGGTGAATCTGCACGGCAAAGAGCTGTTTGCCGTGCAAAGCCGCACGGCAAAGCCTAGTGCGCACGGCAAAGGCCGCAAAGCGCACGGCAAAGGCATTTTGCACGGCAAAGAGCTCTTTGCCGTGCACCTTGCACGGCAAAGCTGCTGGCACGGCAAAGGCTGGGCCTTATCCCTTTGGCCCGCGCTCGACCGGCCACAGCTAGCCACACACACGAGACACGCGCAGCTCCCCCGTGCGCGCCGCCGCCACCGCCACCTCGCCGCCCCGGCCCGCGCGCCGCCTCGCCGCCCCGGTCGCGCCGCCGCCCCGCCTCCCGGCCACCGCCCCGCGCCTCCCGCCTCGCAGCCACCGCCCCGACGCCCCTCCCGGCCGCCTCGCAAGCCGCCTCGCCGCCTCGCCGCCCCGCGCATCTCGCCGCCCCGCGCGCCTCGCCGCCCCGGCCCGCGCGCCTCGCCGCCCCGGCCCCTCCTCCGGCTAGCCGGCCCCTCCTCCGGCTCGCCTCCTCCAGGCCCCTCCTCCGGCTCGCCGGCCGGCACCAAGGTGCGTGTGCGCCCCGGCCTGCCCTCCTCCGATTTGATCCCTGCATATGCATAGTGTAGAAATTAGTGTAGGATTTGTAGTGTAGGGATTTAGTGTAGGATTTAGTGTAGTAATTTTGTGTAGGATTTGTAAAATTGGATTTAGTGTAGGATTTTTTAAAATAAGATTTAGTGTAGGATTTGTAAGAATAGGTTAAAAATAGTCCAATGTAGGAAAAAAGATAATGTGCTGCAAGCAAATTATAAGTAATAGTTGTCAAATAAATTGTGTTCGCTTGCAATAATTAGTAATTCATTTTGTCTTTATGCAGTGCGATGCTTCGAGGTGGACACGGGGGGCGGCGTCGCGAGGGTCTGTGAGGGGGCGTCCCGGATCTTCTTCGAGGTGGTCACGGGGGGCGGCGTCACGATGGTCTTTGAGGGGCCGTCCCGGATCTTGTTCGTCGATTCGCTCACGCGTCAAGGGTAAAAATCTCGCCCCTGTGTACCTAGGTTTTTTTTTGGTCTAGATCACCAAGTCTGTCGCGTTACCTAGGCGTCTCTTCCCGACCGTAAGGGTTACGTGGATAAATATGCATTAGTGGTCTCGCATATTATGAAGCGTAACTCTTACGGCATTTATCGGGACAGTCGGCGGATGCGTAGTTGGGTACGTTCTCCCTGCTCTACCCCGATCCGAGTCGGGATTTCGGCAGCGCCTCCCCGTTGTTCTCCGGATGCACACCCCTCTCGGCTTTCCGGCGAGACGTGTATCGGGAGAGCAGCGGGGAGGTGCTGCCGAAATTCGTCTCGGATCGGGTAGAGCAGGGAGAACGTACTCAATCTACGGATCCGGCGGCTGCTAGGAGCCCACCTAGTAGAGATTCGGAGTTGATGCATGCGTAAAAAAGGAAAAATTAAAATGCGGATCATGTTTGATATAAATTCTAAGTTCGTCTGTTTTGGTGCTGGTTAGAGGATGGATAACCGTGACTGGATGTACGATGGCAGAATCGGTCCGTGGAAATATACTGAGGAATGGGGAGAAAAGACCAAGCAGTTCGTGGACAGCGCGTTTGACATCCCTAGCAGACCCAGGACAGTTTTTTGCCCTTGTAGTAAGTGCGCTAACCAAAAAACACAGGACAAGGAAACTATGAGTCTTCACCTGATCAAGTCTGGGTTCAAACCGTCCTACAAGATTTGGACTTTTCATGGAGAAAAGGCGAAGAAACGTGCTAGGAAGGAGGTGCGGCAGATTCAGCCTACGAGAGAATATGATACTCGGGTTTGATAGGTGCCTAGAGAACTTGGCTAATGGTAATGTGCCCGAAAGCCCTCATGTAGAGGCGGAGACATCTAGGGATGCGGAGACAAGTGAGGAGCCGGAGGAAAACACAAAGAAGTATTACGAGGCTTTGTTTGCTTCGCGTAAACCCCTACACGTAAATACGGATGTCACCCAACTAGATGCCATCGCTCGCCTTTTGGCCTTTAAGTGCCACAGGAATCCGTGCAGAGATGGGTTCGTTGAACTTCGGTCCTCGTTGGCAGCATTCTGCCGAAAGGGCACCTCTTGCCGCAAAACTTCTACTATTCGAAAAAATTGCTCGGTGACCTCAAGATGTCATCTCAGCGAGATACACGCTTGTCCAAAGGGATGCATGCTATTCAGAGAGGAGCATGCTAACACAAACTATTGCATCCATTGCAATAGCTCTAGGTACTTTGAGGTTGACACCAATGGTGATGGTCGAAGAGGCGGACCACGGTTGCCAAGAATATCCTCCGCTATCTTCCAGTCCTACCGAGGATCCAGCGGCTCTTCATGACCGAGGATACCGCCCAGCGGATGAGGTGGGCTGTAGAAGGGATCGGACCGCACAGTGGCAAGATGATACATCCGTCGGATGGTACCGCATGGAAGAACTTTGTCAAGAAATATCCCCGAAAGCCGGTGACCCGAGGAGCGTAGCAATTGCGATATCAACCGATGGGTTCAATCCATATGGTATGTCGGCTGCGGTATACGCTTGTTGGCCGGTGTTTGTTATTCCCCTGAACCTACCCCCTGGCGTCTGAACGAGATCAGAGTACATGTTTGTGTCGATGATAATCCCCGGACCGAAATACCCGGGTAAGAACATGAACGTGTATCTGGAACCACTGATTGATGACTTGCTTCTTGGCTGGGAAGATCGCGGGATCCGAACTTATGACGCGGCAAAGAAGGAACACTTCGATATGTATGTCCGGTACCACACGTCTCTCGCATGACTTGCCAGCACGTGCTTTGTTCTCGTGGGTGGTGTACACATGGGAAGTGGCCTTGTCCGGAGTGCGGCAAGCCGTGACTTTCTTCTCGGCTAAACAAGGGTGGCAAGTATTCCTCGCTTTGATGAAGCTCGACAGTTCCTTGAGCAGAATCATGAATACAGGAGTGATGTAAAGAGCTTCAAAAAGGCCGTGTTGTCCATGCACCGAAGCCAATTCCGAAGACCGGACAGGAAACCAAGGCCGAGTTAGACGCTCTCCAGCCTAACCCTGATGGGAATGGTTTCTTGGGATATGGGGAGACACACCAATGGACCCACAAGCCGTGCTTCTGGAAGCTTCCTTACTTTGAGTTTCTCGAGCTCCCGCATAACATTGATGTAATGCACACCGAGAAGAATATCGGTGAAGCCATTTGGAGCACCATAGTGGACACCGAGAAGACGAAGGATAACATAAAGGCTCGAATTGACCAAGAAAAGTTGTGCGATAGGCCGTAGTTGAACATGAAGCCACCTCATGGTGCCAAAAAAACTTGGACTAAGCCACACGCTCCGTTCCGCCTCACAAAGGCCCAAAAAAGGGAGGTCTTCCAATGGATGAAGGACTCCTTGTTTTTCCCCGATGGGTTCGCAGCCAACTCGGATGAGGGGTCTTAACATTGAAACGTTGCGAGTACAAGGACTGAAGAGTCATGACTACCACGTATGGATTGAGCGGATAATGCCGGTGATGATTCGAGGCTATGTCCCCGAGAAGACTTGGCGAGTGCTAGCGAGGTTGAGTTATTTCTTCCGCCGCATTTGTGCTAGGGAGTTAGACACTAAAGTGATTGAGAAGCTGGATGAACAGGCACCCATGTTGCTTTGCGATCTAGAGAAGATCTTTCCTCCAGACGTTCTTTAATCCGATGCAACATATGATCCTCCACCTCGCGAAGGAATGCTTAAAGGGGGGCCGAATTGGGGCCGTTGGTAGTTTGGTCCCGAGAGAGAAACACAAAAGCTTCGTCGGATGATCGGCAATAAATGCAAGATCGAAGCATCCATAGCCGAGGCAGTCCCGAACGTGGAGGTGGCAAACTTCACCACTAAGCACTATGATCCCAACATTCCCACAAAGCACAACCCGGTCCTCCGTTACAATGCCGCCAACAATGAAGATGTACCCAAGCTTAGCATCTTCATAGGGCTTGGCGGCAAGTCAAGTGGCTCGAAGCCGTACACAACGAATTTACAGGAGCGGGAGTTGATCCACTCATATGTCTTGAACACCATGGTGGAAGTGAAGCCGTACATCAAGTAAGTGCTAACCATTTAGTTATTCGCAAACATTCATCGTATGTTCGTGGCTAACTCTTCCTCCGTTCATTCTTATAGACAATTCACGGCTAAATATTGGAGGTATACCCACAGGGATCCTACCTCGGAAGAATCCAAGGATATTTTCGATAAGGGCGGCGGTCACGGTTTCGGTAGCTGGTTCTGTGGTTTGGTACTATCCTATCCAAATTTGTTTGTACACTCGTCGACATTTCGGCCGACATTTCTTGTTCTAAACTTGTCGTCCTAATCTTGTAGGCAAGAACTGACAAAGACATGAATCCCTTGCTACGAAAAATTGCTAGGGGCTTCAACCATTCCGTCGACTCGTTCAATTCTTATGACGTGAACGGGTATCGCTTCCGGACCCATCAATACACAACAAGCCGTCCAAACAAGAAGACAATAAATAGCGGGGTGGTATGTCAAGGTGATGATGGACTCCATTACTATGGAAGAGTCGAGGGTATATACGAGCTGAATTACGGGTTTGACAAAGGGCTAAATCCCGTCGTATTCAAATGCCATTGGTTCGACCCACGTCGCGTGAGACGGGATCCTGAAATTGGATTGGTCGAAGTTGAAAGAAGCTCTGTTTATAAGGGAGAGGACGTGTACATTTTGGCCACCCAAGCCTTCCAAGTATTCTATCTCCCGTACGCGTGCCGAAACCCGACCAAACGTCTACATGGATGGGATGTTGTGATGACGGTTCCTTCACGCATTAGGCCACCCCCGCCAAACAAGGACGATTACCGCCGCGTAGACCCCTCAACAAGGACTCGTTGATTTTTATCAAGAAGAAGGGCTCCCCGGTCATTTCACTATCGACTTGTCGGCCGTTGTTGATAACATGGTCGTAGACGATGAGCAAGAAGAAGATGCGGTTATGGAGGAAGACAATGAAGAATATGAAGCCGAGGATGTGTGTGCCGTAGAAGACCTAAGTTTGCTCGAGGCGTTCAAAGCGGGCATTGACCTAGATCCAAATGGACCACCTCCGGGTTTCATCGATGATTATTGGTTCGCTGAGCCTCGATGATGATGAAACATGTGGTCCAAATACGGATGTCGACATAGGCTACTGATCTATGTAGTTGTAATTGTGAGGCTATCCTATATATGTACTGAACTATGTGTTATTTGTAATAAACTATGATCTATGTAGTTGTAATTGTGAGGCTATCCTATATATGTACCGAACTATGTGTTATTTGTAATAAACTATGATCTATGTAGTTGTAATTGTGAGGCTATCCTATGTACTTGAACTATGTGCTATTTGTAATAAACTATGATCTATGTACTCGAACTATGTGCTATTTATTGTTGATTTCACTAATATTCATCTCGTTTACATTGCATACTAATAAACCACTCTTTTCATTGTGTTTGCAGGTGATTGAAACATGCCGCCAAGAAAAAGAAAGGGAGGTTTCAAAAATAAGATCAAGGCCGTGGCTGAGCTTGTGGGACTTTCGAGTGGTTCGTCGTCGCAGACACGTCCTCCTAGCGCTCCTCCTAGCGCTCCTCCTAGCCCTCCACCACGGAGGAAGAATGCCCAGCCACGGCGACTTCGTACCCCTTCTCCTAGTCCTCCCCCAGCCGAGGATGATGACGAGGAGCAGTGGGGTGGGGAGGACGAGGAGGACGGTGAGGAGCACGGTGGGCGAGGACGAGGAGGCCGGTGGGGAGGACGGTGGGGAGGACGGTGGGGAGGACGGTGGGGAGGACGGTGGGGAGGACCTCGAGGAGGATGAGGGGCTGGGGGGTATGCCGCAGGAGCTAGACCCGACCCTAGTTTGGTCTCCGCCGGCGGAGGAGGTGTACGTTGCAGCCGAGGAGAGGCTGGAACCACGGGACAAGAAGCCGTATAGGCGCGGGATTACGAAACTCCCCAAGCTAAAAACTTGGGCCTTCCGCGATGTTGTTCTCGTGCCCGCCTGGAAAGAGGTACATGCTGATTTTGGCATTCCATTATTGAAATTTTTATCATTATACATATTTTTATCACATGCATACTGATTTTGGCATTTCGTTGTGCAGCATGTTCAAGTATGGCGACCCGAGGAGGAAGCCGACACGTGAGTACTCGAACATCCTTGGAGGCATAATTAGGAAGCATTTCCCTGGGATTGTCAATCTCCCTACTGGTGGCCGCGACGTGGCTTGGACTTGGAAGCACTACAGCTACGCGGAAGATCCTAGCGGCAAGTACGGAAACATGCAAGAGCGGGTTGTCCGCCACTTCTGGGTACGTGACTTTTGGCTTCTTAGCATTCAAACACTTTGATGGCGTGTATTTCACACGTTCGTTGGGCAACCCCAAGAGGAAGGTATGATGAGCACAAAGCAGCAAGTTTTCCCTCGAGAAAGAAACCAAGGTTTATCGAACCAGGAGGAGCCAAGAAGCACGTTGAAGGTTGATGGCGGCGGGATGTAGTGCGGCGCAACACCAGAGATTCCGGCGCCAACGTGGAACCCGCACAACACAACCAAACTACTTTGCCCCAACGAAACAGTGAGGTTGTCAATCTCACCGGCTTGCTGTAACAAAGGATTAACCGTATTGTGTGGAAGATGATTGTTTGCAGAGAAAACAGTAGAAACAAGTATTGCAAGTAGATTGTATTTCAGTAAAGAGAATTGGACCGGGGTCCACAGCTCACTAGAGGTGTCTCTCCCATAAGACGAACAAGCATGTTGGGTGAACAAATTACAGTTGGGCAATTGACAAATAAAGAGAGCATGACAATGCACATACATATCATGATGAGTATAGTGAGATTTAATTGGGCATTACGACAAAGTACATAGACCGCCATCCAACTCGCATCTATGCCTAAAAAGTCCACCTTCAGAGTTATCATCCGAACCCCTCCAGTATTAAGTTGCAAACAACGGACAATTGCATTAAGTATGGTGCGTAATGTAATCAACAACTACATCCTTAGACATAGCATCAATGTTTTATCCCTAGTGGCAACAAGCACAACACAACCTTAGAACTTTCGTCACTGTCCCGGTGTCAATGCGAGCATGAACCCACTATCGAGCATAAGTACTCCCTCTTGGAGTTAAAAGCATCTACTTGGCCAGAGCATCTACTAATAACGGAGAGCATGCAAGATCATAAACAACACATGTATAACTTTGATAATCAACATAACAAGTATTCTCTATTCATCGGATCCCAACAAACGCAACATATAGAATTACATATAGATGATCTTGATCATGATAGGCAGCTCACAAGATCCGACAATGATAGCACAATGGGGAGAAGACAACCATCTAGCTACTGCTATGGACCCATAGTCCAGGGGTAGACTACTCACTCATCACACCGGAGGCGACCATGGCGGCGTAGAGTCCTCCGGGAGATGAATCCCCTCTCCGGCAGGGTGCCGGAGGCGATCTCCGGGATCCCCCGAGATGGGATCGGCGGCGACGGCGTCTCGCAATGTTTTCCGTATCGTGGCTCTCGGCACCGGGGGTTTCGTCACGGAGGCTATTTGTAGGCGGAAGGGCAAGTCAAGAGGCGGCACGGGGGGCCCACACCACAGGCCGGCGCGGCCAAGGGGGGGGCCGCGCCGCCCTAGGGTTTGGCCACCCCGTGGCCCCTCTTCGTCTCGTCTTCGGTCTTCTGGAAGATTCGTGAGAAAATAGGCCTCTCGGGCTTTTATTTCGTCCAATTCCGAGAATATTTCTTTACTAGGATTTCTGAAACCAAAAACAGCGAGAAAACAGCAATCGGCACTTCGGCATCTTGTTAATAGGTTAGTTCCAGAAAATGCACGAATATGATATAAAGTGTGCATAAAACATGTAGATAACATCAATAATGTGGCATGGAACACAAGAAATTATCGATACGTTGGAGACGTATCAGCATCCTCAAGCTTAGTTCTGCTCGTCCCGAGCAGGTAAAACGATAACAAAGATAATTTCTGGAGTGACATGCCATCATAAACTTGATCATACTATTTGTAAAGCATATGTAGAGAATGCAGTGATCAAAACAATGTGTATGACATGAGTAAACAAGTGAATCATAAAGCAAAGACTTGTCGAGGAGAGGAGAGGAGAGGAGACGAGAAGAGGCCATGGCTGGCCATCGGAGATGGTCGATGGTGATGGCCATGTCCGACGACGGAACGAAAAGGTACTCGTCGAGGCAACGGTGGCTGTTCGGAGTCCGTCCAGCGGCTGGGATCTAGCAGGTAATCGATCGATCCAATCTTTTTGTTTTACTTGGTTCCATGGACTAGTTCTTCTTGGAGGAATAGATCTATTTGTTCATTTTTGTCCTTCTTTTTTAGGATTGTTTTCCTAGCAGGTGATTTTGTGTTACCTCTTGGGGATGTCGAGTTGCCAATGATGACCGAGAGACGCTTCAAGGGGGCACAGGGTGCGATAACTGTTGCTGCACATAGGCTCGCCACCATTGACAAAGGCCATAGGAAGAGCAGGTAAGATATCTAGCTTTTCAGATCAAGTGGAGTACAAGCAAGCGTAGCTAATTCATGTAGATGTATATGCATAGATCATATAACACCATGGCTAGGTGCCAGCATTATTTTGCAACAAATTGCAATACGAATATAGAGTAATCATGATCGTAGTCAGAAACTACAGAGGTCAGCGCTTGAGTAATGGCGTATCAGAAGTTCAGAACGATTTTTGTTCTGGAAATTGGGGTTGTACCCTTCTCGTTCTTGAAAATTAACCACACAACCTATCAGTGGCCAACCATGTTTGTTAAGATTCTTCACTTACAATCAAAAGAAGGAGGAGTATTGGGAGGAGTATTGGTATTTCTTGTCGATGTGCTTCACGTCATCTTCCTCCGACCCTCATCACCAAGCGGAAAAATTGGAAGGTGGCACATTAGCTCCTCGAGATGCATGAATACATAGTGCTGTTGCTGCCCATTAGCTCTTCATTGCAGATTTGTAGAACAAATTCCAACTACTACATTTTTATATGAAACTGAATCGAGTTTTGAGATCAATTTCCACTGGTGTCTATTTCATCCTATTTGGCAAAGTGTTGCGTTATTTTAAAGCATGAATACGTGGAGAAGTCGGCCTACCTGGTTGTAGGCCACGGGTGCGTGAGACCTGCCTTTTCCGTGTTCAAGATCGAACCCTACACCGACAGCGGCGGCGGCGACACCCCGGTGAGAATCCCGCGCCGCCTCGCCCGCCTCAAATGCAACCACAACATGTCTTTCGTCCCCTTCAAATCGAAGGACCGCCGGTGGATCGTCGGCGTCGGCGGCTGCTCAGCCGATAGCCGCCGCTACGGCCCGGGGACCATCATCTTCGACACCGGGAAGCAGTCGGTGATTCGTGGACCGGAGCCTAAGTCGGTCAAGAGCTACCCGATCCTGCTACCAATCGGCCACAAGATCTACGCCCTGGCCCGAACCCCTCCGTGGTGGGACCGCTCAACTTCGTGCCCTGGTTCGAGGTCCTCGACCTCTCGGATGCACGGGAAGTCGACGGCCGTCTCACCAACTGCAAGTGGAGCCGCCTGAAGCGGCCGCCATTCTTTCCCTGGGAACTCACCCCAGGGGATTACATTTGTCCGCCCAGCGTTATCGTCAAGTCCTACGCTGCCGTGGGCTCCCGCATACTGGTGTCCGTGACCGGACATGTGGGCACCTACGCGTTCGACACCAGCTCCAACAGGTGGTCGACGGTGGATGACAAGAACTGCCTGCCCTTTGTCAACGGAGCCGTCCCGCACAGCCCTGGGCTCTTCCTCGGCTTATCAAGGACAATGAGGTTGGTGTGTCGTCATGTCCATCAGGGATATGGGATGGGTTGGTGTTGCATTCTAATCTACAGTGATGTGGATCAACAATCTCACAGGAACAATTCCAAATAATTTGTACAACTGCATTAGCTTTGAGATTTTGTAGTTGCTAGCTAAGATTTATTGATGTATCGGAGCTTGTTTTTTGAGTTCTTTATTTGAACCTGATTTTATGAAATACATGGACATTTCATATAACCAAATTTTCAGAAAAAATGTTATACATCATAGGTTTCTTTCAAGCAGTGACAATGTGAGCCTTCTCGATTTCACGCAAATCTTATATGCTTTACATTTTATACTCTTGCAATATAGTGTTATATATTCATCACATTTGGATTTATGCTTAACCTTTTCACTATTGTTCAGTCGAATCATTAGATAAACATGTGCTTGTTGCTTCTGAGCTATTGAATTGAAATGTACATGTTGGGCAGGCAAGAGAGCGTTACACAATTGCGCATGGTGCACTGATTCCATATGCTTGGGAAGAGATGTATCATCTAGCAGTTCTTACAGATGCTTTGGAAGTGAGGGAATGCACTTATTTTTTTATATATATGTTTAATTTTTTATTTGATCGTTAGGGGGAAGTTTAATTGATTGATTCACTTAAAAAATAACAAATGCTTAGGAAGAGAACTATCATCCAAAGGTGCATCAGCGATAACATTTCTATCTATAATTCTATATTAGTCTTTCCAACAAGTTTTGGTCTGTTTATTTCAGTCTGAATACTGCTCTTTGCAGATGCCTATATATAAAACTAGAACGCAACTATTCATTATCCTGTTGCAAAATACATTTCATGTTATCTCACAACTTAAGTGGTTCCCTCTCACATACAGTATATGCAGTTGGAAATAGAAGGAAGGTGAAGGAGATATATCAAGCAATCAATTTGCACCACGGGTGAATGATACCATTCCGTTCGTCAGTTTACATGGATTCATTCTTACAACCAATAAATAAAATTGAGGGCAATACTATTGAAGGTAAGCATGTCACTACTATGACAGAAAATGCCGCCATTTCTTAAAGAAGAGACACACATATATTCAGTTTTATTGCTATGAGTACAATCAGCTGGCTTCGAGTACTGTACCTCATCAGTGTAGGTGTAGCAGAAGCCCTTATAGCTATCTTAAATGAAATAATTTTGAAGATAAATGGTGTTAGACTGATCTTGACATGATGTACTATGTGAACCCTTGAAGGTATCTTGTCCATGTGAGTGAACGCCATGTTCCGCCCGACATCGTTCTTTAGATATTAGGCCAAATGCTTTTTGGTAGAATCTACGTGCTGATAACGTGTTGTAGTATTGAGAGAAGAGACACAAAGAAATGAAGCAAATGATTCTCTTATTTCATTGCAATGTGGGAGACCCACTTATATACAGGCTGAAGGGGTGTGTTGGGGAGACACCTCTTCCCCAACAGACACCTCCTGGGAGGCATCCCTCCCATACACAATTGATCACATATTTTATTTCCTAACAAAGGCGTCGGGGCGGATGTTTAGCGTCGCGCGGTCTGGCACGATACGTACGGTTGCGTGTGTGGTAGCTGCCTGATTCATTCGATCTGCGCCGAAAAGTCCTCCCCTTTTTTTTCCCTCGGAAACAAAAAAACTCCACCCTTCTTTTTGTTGGCTCGGTCGATCGAGCCAGCTGGAATCGAAGCGAGTGGGCACGGGCTTTTCTTAATTTCTCTCTCGCGCGCGCATGCCACACAATAATTAAATCCGACGCCTCGATCCGCCGCGTACGTTCGATTACAACGACACGAAATTCATCTCCGCCAAATTAAGAGCCCGGCCAGGTTCGTTCTGATCCATCCGAGGAAATAGCAGAGCACACCACTTGTTGGTGCCTTTTTTGCAAAGAACCACAACAATGATTTGTTGTTGCAAGGAATACCACATTTTGCTTTAATTATTTGCACATAACACATAAAAGTAATTAAGCAGCTTGATGACCAATCCGTTAGTCAGGCTTACTGCTGGCAATTCCTCTCGATCTGCCGCATCGTCAGTTTGGACCGGCCCAACTGCCACTTTTTTTTATCGTTTCCGATTTTCCTTTTTTATGTTTATTTTTTCTAATTTTCAAAATCGGAATATTTTAAAAAATTGCATATTTTTAAAAGCCAATCAATTTTTAAACAATTTTTTTGTAATAGTCAACTATTTTATAAAACACTATGAACTACCCATGCATATTATCAACACATACTAACTCAGCTCCATCCCAAGGCTTATGCCACCCTTTCTCATTAGATGGTGCCAAAGTACCTCGAGCGAGTCATCGGGGTGTCCAAGGTACTCCGCTACCTTCACGGCCTTCGTGGCCTCCTCCTCCTCCTCCTTCTCCTCCGCCTTGGGGGCGAGGAGAGTCCTGCCCCGGAACTCGCGTGTCTGCAGTTGTCTGTCGCGCCGGTTTGCGGATAATGATTCCGCCACTTAGTAAGTCCAATTGCATTGTCATGGAAGTTTAAACCGTGCCGAAGTGCGATGTGAAGGAGTACACGACACCGCCCCAAATCGGAGACGCGGCAACGGCGGCGGAATCACAATCCGCGAACCGGCGCGGCAGCAGCAGAGACGCACGGGTTCGGCGACAGCACCCTCATGGTCCCGAAGCCGGAGGTGAATGAGGAGGAGGAGGAGGATGATGAGGCCACGAAGGTATTGGAGTACCTTGGACAGCAGCGCCTCATCGTCGGCAGCGACGACCCCGAGGACTGCCCGAGGTACTTTGTCACCATGCATCTAATGAAAAAGTGTGGCATAAGCCTTGGGATGGAGGTAGTATGCGTTGATAAAATGCATGTGTAGTTCATAGTGTTTTATAAAATAGTTGACTATTGCAAAATTTATGTTTAAAAAATGGTTGGATTTTAAAAATATGTATTTTTTTAAATATTCTGATTTTGAAAATTAGGAAAAATAAACATAAAAAGGAAAATCTAAAACGAAACAAAAAAATGGAAGTTGGACCGGTCCAAACTGACGAAGCGTTAGACCGAGAGGAATTGCCCGCGTAACAATAAGCCTGACTAACGGATTCACCATCAAGCCGCTTAATTACTTTTATGTGTTCTGTGCAAAAAATTAAAGCAAAATATGGTGTTTCTTGCAACAACAAACCATTGTTGTGGTTCTTTGCAAAATAAGCACCAACAAGTGGTGTGATCTGCTATTTCCTCGATCCATCCATCCATTAATAAAGCTCCTCTTTTTCCCTCCATCGCTTGCAACCAAACTTGTGGTTCCTAATGATAATGATGTTACAGCCCGTACTACTTACTTAGGGCAGGCGCGACCCGGGGAAAAATCCGTCCGTTCCCATCTCCAGCGTGGCGATGTAAAGTGATTAGACCGTCCGTGGCGACGCAAACCTGGCAAAGTATCCGCTCGCGTACCTCTGCGCACGAAGTAATGGCGATGCCACGCGTGCCGCGGTCGTCGCCATGCCTCCGATCTATATAAACAAGCGCGAGTATCTCATCTCCTCCCCACAAAACCTAGCCGCCTCAGAACCTCCACTGTAGCGCCGCTGCCACTCAGCCTCCACCGGAGCCACCATGAGCAGCACCGGCCGCGGCCAGGTTGCCGCGCCTCCACCTACACCTCCAACGGCCTCGACCTCCGACGAGGAGTTCGACGACAATGACAGTACCGACCTCGTCGACCCGGTCAGGGACGCCGAGGCCCTGGCTAAAGCGGAGAAGGAAGCAGAGGAGGAGCGGGTGGCCCATGCGGCGGTCAATGCCAAGATCGAACAGCGCAGGGTGGCGGCCACCGCACCCATAGAGGACTCCGACTCCGACATATCATGGTCTTTCGATGACCCTGATGCGCCTACCCCGGAGGAGAGGGCGTCGAAGCACGGGTAGGCTAAGGTAGGTGGGCAGTGGCGCCATTAATCTCCAGCACACATGGCTGGATCAATTACGCCGGCCGCTCATTTAGGCCTTGTTTACTTCTAGGGTATCTATGGGGATGGGAGGGGATTTGGTGTTACCCAATCCCCTCAAATACCCCTCCCCAAAAATACACTAGTATGATGGAGAGTTTTTGATTTAGGCAAAAAATGTGTGGATGGGAGGGAATGGGAGGGGATATCTCGGGATTATGTCGTTCAAAACCGGAGAAGTAAACGGACTAGTGGGGATTTTCCGGGATACGAAATAATCCCCTCTCATCCCCATAAATACTCTAGAAGTAAACAAGGCCTAAAAGCAGCAATCACCCGGGAAGGATGAGCCAAAGGACGAGATCCATCAACCAGTTTGTAAACTTGCCGGTGCTGCTTTGCAATTGTAACATTGTTGTCAGCAGCATTATACCCCACCATAGCGTATTTGCGTTGAACAACACGTACATTGTCTACTAACTTTGACTCCGGGCCGGGATCGGTAGATCGAACGCAAACGAGAGGAGAACCAGCCCCTTTCCAAAGGGAACAGAAGTTCCCCAAGAACAATGCGGCCCTTTGGCGCCACCACCACGTTAACCTCTCTAATGGACAGCTCGCTCTTCCCAGACGCTGCTGATTGGCCGACCTCCATAGAGTAGACAACGGCAGCACCGTCCCTGACGCTGGACCGGCCAAGAAAGAGGTGGCCGCCGAGGGGCACAGCCTGGCCGAGGAAAGGAAGGTTCATGGCGTGCACCATCTCCCACACGTCCCTCTCCACGTCGTACCCGCAGGTCCCCTTGTATTTTCTCTTCACCTTGCCGGCGTTCTCTAGCTGCACCGAGAGCAGGATGTGAGAGCCGACCGTGGCGTAGGAAGCGACGCGAATCTCCGGCGGGTCCGTGTACTCGATCGGGTTGATGGGGCACGGGAAGATGGGTGGCAGCTCGAGATCTTCGGTGAGATGATTCCACCTAGGGCGGCCATCCTTGAAGCAGATCCGCTCGAACCGGGGAAGGTAGTCGAGGCCCCTCGCCCCCACTTGACGGAGGGGCGGCGCGAGAGCACGTAGAGCTGGCCGCGGAACGGTATCAGGACGGGATCCATCTTGTTGGTGGTGAGGTCGGGGCCGTGAAACTCTTTGGAGGTCGCGACATCGTAGATTATGGTGTGACCCTGCCCTTCCCCACCTACGCCGACGATCCAGGACCCCTGCGGCGACGATACCGCGGCGAAGGACATGCCGGGTTGGCTGAGGTGCAGAGGGGCCATAGGCGTCGTTGCGCCGACGGTGAGGATGGTGTACGCAGGCTTCGCGGACCTGTTTTTCGCGGCCTTGTGCTCCACTACCAGGTAAACCGGCTTATCGGGGTTGTCGATTCTCCGGCGATTGCTGGGGACGTGGAACAATCATCCTCCGCGTCGCGCTTCAGCTCGCTCGGCATCTCGCGGGAACAGGCGGCGGCGATGCAAAACCTCTATCCATAGCTTGCTTTTATGCTCACCACCAAGGTGGGCCGTGGGCCTGGCCCTACGTCTTGAAAAGTTGAAATCTCGGAAAAAGAAACCAACATCATCCCGACTTCCCGAGCTGGCCGTATTCTCATCTGAAAAAAAACGATCCTGGGCGGCGCTGGCTTTGGCGACGGCGGCGTACAGAGATGAAGAGGAGGGCCGGTAGAAGAGGTAGGGACGTGGAGGAGACCATGCTCTCGAAGAAGAAGCAGAGGATTGCCGATGCGAACGTGATCGTTCGCCCGGAGAAGAAGCAGATGACGGCCGACGCGGAGAAGTCGGCCTACCTGGTTGTAGGCCATGGGTACGTGAGCCCTGCCTTTTCCGTGTTCAAGATCGAACCCTACACCGACGGCGGCGGAGACACACCGGTGAGAATCCCGCGCCGCCTCGCTCGCCTCAAATGCAACCACAACATGTCTTTCGTCCCATTCAAATCGAAGGGCCGCCGGTGGATCGTCGGCGTCGGCGGCTGCTCAACCGATAGGCGCCGCTACGGCCCGGGGACCATCATCTTCGACACCGGGAAGCAGTCGGTGATCCGTGGACCGGAGCCTAAGTCGGTCAAGAGCTACCCGATCCTGCTACCAATCGGCCACAAGATCTACGCCCTGGCCCGAACCCCCTCCGTGGTTGGACCGCTGAACTTCGTGCCCTGGTTCGAGGTCCTCGACCTCTCGAGTGCACGGGAAGTCGAAGGCCGTCTAACCAACTGCAAGTGGAGCCGCCTGAAGCGGCCGCCATTCTTTCCCTGGGAACTCACCCCAGGGGATTACATTTGTCCGCCCAGCGTTATCGTCAAGTCCTACGCCGCCGTGGGCTCCTGCATACTAGTGTCCGTGACCGGACATGTGGGCACCTACGCGTTTGACACCAGCTCCAACAGGTGGTCGACGGTGGATGACAAGAACTGCCTGCCGTTTGTCAACGGAGCCGTCCTGCACAGCCCTGGGCTCTTCCTCGGCTTATCGAGGACTGCAAAGGCCATCGCTGGATACAAGATCAAAGTCGATGGCGCTAAGCCACTGTCTGTGGTTGAGATTCCGGTCGTGTCTAAGTTGGAAGATGTAGACCTGGTGGTGCATAGCTACAATTTCCTTTCCCTGGGGATTGACAGGGGTTCGCTGATGAGTTGTTGGAGCGTTGATGAAACGAGGGATCCCCCACATCTCCAGGCGCACATCAGGGTAAGGACGTACAAAACAGATGATTTTGTGGAGTCCGAGGGAAAATTACTGGTCGTCAACAAGCACTGGATGCAGGTTTACAAGATCCGCGATTTGATCCGGACACTAGATGCGCCCTGTCTGGCTAGCGTGGTCTCCATATGATATGACTGAGTAAGCCCTTCCGATATATGTCCAAATTCCATAGATTAGTTAAGAACAAGTACATGGGATTCTGAATTTTCATGATAGTTTCTCACACTTTATAATAGATTAGTTAAGAACAAGTACATGGGATTCTGAATTTTCATGATACTTTCTCACGCTTTATAATATAACCCTCTCATCATAGACATGGATTAGCAAACCACCATGCCGGGCAGCACATATTTGATTCAATAATATTGTGCGTGTGATATTGTGACTTGAGAGTTGAGACCAGCGTTTGTGCACTACTGGGCTGCAGATTTGTAAATTAATTGGAGCTACTGTTACTGTACATTAATCTGGTGTAGTTATTTCTCAAGTCTGAAGTTGATAGCTTCATATTACAGTCTGACTTCTGATCAGGATAGACAACTCAATTAATTCATAAACAGCTGTTAGGCTTGACCGCTTGAGTTGTTGGTTGCCAAACTCAAGCAAGCGAGCACAACTGCGATACTGTTTTGTCAATCGCTGGACTAGTATTGAGGTAATGTTTTCTGGGAGAATATTGTAACTTGTAAGCCCTAGGAGCTGGAATCAGTCGATCATTTTTGCAGATAATGATTTGGTAGACAGTAACATTAGCTCTGTTCTTATGAACATGCTATTGATTTGCCTTTGCGTATATACATGCTAGATTTATTTCCCTATTGCACTGAATTCTGGAATTAAATTGTCGTACTTCTTAAAATCACTATATTTACAACAATAATGATACCAGTTTGGTGTTGCATATGTTGGTGCTTTTTTTATATAAAATTGAGAAAGTTTACTTTTTTAAAGGGAAATTGAGAAAGTTTATATAGGTATATATAGACAGGGATCCAGGGAGGCCAAGAAATGAAATGGATATTTTGTCCATACGTATGCTCCACCTGTACATGCACACAAATACAAGCTAACTAGCCACGTATGCTTGCAGACATAACTATCTATATGATGCAAATTGTCCGCAACATGTGAATAGAAAATATAAATTGGGTTCAGACTCACAAGGATCGTACAAAAGAAAATTGCAAATTGACACCATTATGTACCAGCTGCATTCACAACAAAACTTCTCTAATTCTACAATGTAATCGGTTACTCGATAGTTTAATTAGACTGAAACAACCAATGGTTGACTATTTAGATGGTTACTTTGCACACATGACTACTGTGTTAGTGAAATATCATACTCCCTAGTATTTAGCATGGTTCTTGTATCCCCTACTTGGCTAGTCTGACCTCTAATCAGAAGCTGAAATGCTTGTTCAGTCAACAAACTGAACGACATTAATTTTACAAAAATTGAGGTTCACTGAAGCAGCACAAAGAGGAACAAGCCACAAGATGCAAGAACACTTGAAAATAGCCAAAATTCTGTACAATGATTTCAGCAATAAAAATTAGTAAAATTTGTAGGCAAGCAGATTTCATACCGGGTAATAATCTCAACTAGCAGCATTCAGAACATATTCGGTACAGCAGCATATAATTATGTAAAATTCGTGTAAAATTCTCGACAGGGATTTCCTTTTCTATCATTTGTTCTGGAAGGCTAGCGAGATTAATTTTAGCTACAAATTGGCATGAGAAGGGAATGCATAGAAGGGAACCATGTCCTTGTAGAGCCAGCAAACCATGGATCTGGCACTCATTTCTCTTTCTATATACTCGTGAAAAATTCATAGTAAACACACTCCTGAAAAATTGCACCATTTTAACAGGGGTCCACTCCAGAACAGTCCAGTAAGAAAAATATGATAGATCGATGCTTCGTGTGCGTTCGCATCTGTGTGATTAGCTGGGATTTCGATTGTTTCGCATTGCCTCTGTTGCCTGAACAAAGGCAGTCTTTGAGCCTTGTGTTCTTTATGATCCATCGAGCAAAGATACCTGCTGCTTTTGAATAAGTTAGATATGCTTTGATGATGTTTTACCCTTTTTGAGTTTTGTAGTGTTGTAATCAAAACAGATGGCCTGTAGCAACCTGGCCGAACTTGATACCTTTAGTAAAAATGTGAAGTGATGTTTCTCTTCTTTGATTTTAGTTATGAATGTTCTTTACGATATTACTGGTAACAACTGCCAAGGTGAACATGAATTCACCCTTGAGGAAAAATGAAATAAAGTTCAATGAGACTGAGGCATTGATATATATATTCTTTGACTAAATTTTGTATTGTGAATTTGCTTGTCGCATACTCCACTCGTGTCTATGATACTCCCTCCATTTCTAGATATAAGCCTTATAGGTTTTTTAGGAAAAAAATCCAGAATATAAGATGTGTTGCATTGCACTGCTTGTATGGACTTAGGGATTTGATTACATTTTCTTATCGTATGTAAAGTCCTCTATTAGCTTATGTCAATTGTCTAGGGTTAATCGCGCCCAAATATGGTGTAATTTTCTCTCAATATGTGTTCTTTAATTTTCGTGCCAAAAGCTATATGGTTTATATCTAGAAACGGAGGGAGTAATAAACACAACCTCCAAGTGCATCTCGAAGAGAAGGATAAGTCTGCTCTCGAAACCAAATCTCCTACTAAAGCTTCATCGACTTCTAACAAGAGGAAAGGAAGCCATAGATTGTTCCTGAAGATTTACTACACCCAACCAATCCTTGAGCTATACTCTTTTCGTGCTTATTTTTTAATGTTCAATGTATTGTTTCACACAACAGGTAATTTTTTATTGTTGTATGTATGAAACCAAATCTCCTGCTAAAACCTCATCAACACCTAAACTCACTGTGGCATGTGTGACTCCCACTTTTGGAATTGTGTGATTCCCACTTTTGGAATTGTGGTTGCCAGTGTGATTTCAAACGTAAAAAAGAAGTCTGTGATCGGTTTATTTTTGTTTTGTTGCTACAAGGGCTACTGGTGCGTGCAGGCGCCGAATGCCAGGAAGTTGCGCTTGAAGTCGGTTTTGTTTTTGTTTTGTTGCTACAGGGCTACACGTGTGTCATCGATTTTTTTTCCTACATAAATTTTGTTATCTGAAACAACACCGTGATCTTGGTATAGCGCCCGTGACTTTTCTAGTACTGCGTTTAAGCCCGGACGTTACTTCTATGTGTTTTGTTTGATCCTATCTTTGGATCGATATGCACGGCAATGACCGTGGGTAGCTGGCAATTTTCAATGCTTCTTCACATATGTAATCCTTCTATTTTCTAAGTTTTACCTGCTTATTTTATTGGGCTTAGAGCTTGTAGATGAATAATCAACGCTTGGAAGTCTGCCTCGAGAGAGATAGAAGAGGAAATTGACAGCAAAGGGATTCTTTGGTGTCTTCTCATGACAAATTGATGATAGATTCACGAATTCTTCAGGTGAAGGAAAATATTTGACAGCTTCAAAGCCCTAACTTGGTTTATAACTTTAGTGCCGTATTTATCTCCGGAAGAAGATTTTTACTTGCCTCGTATTTTCTTATCTATGTTTTTCCTGGTTCCCTATCCTATTTTTAAAGAAAGAATTTTCCGGACATGATCTTGTATTTTCTTACTGTATCTATATGTTTTTCCTGCTTCGTTTATAGTATGATCTGCTGCGATTCTCTCTCGTATCTACCATCCACACCTTCACTATGTGTTATTTATATTTTCAATAAAACACAGCATGAACTATGTGTCTCCGATTGGTTCTGTCACAGATTGATCTAATGTTTACCTTCATTGTCTGCGATGTGTCATTGTCTAATGTTTTGTTTCTTTCGGTTGATTCGATAGTATCTATCGGAGGAGTTGCCTTGAGCTGTTTTCAATAGTGACCTGGTATCAAACTATATTCACGCGTTATATTATGACTGGTTAGATTTTGAGGAAGCAAAGAACATATACGCAACTGTACGTGCACATCATCCGCATAAGTGCGGCCTCAAATGCATCTTATTAATCTTGGACTTGGATTAAATTGTTCAGTAAGTGGAACAAACCTCTGTTCTAGTGACTTGCAGAATCCGTGTGTATGGAATCCACGTACGTAGTAGTATATGGTCGTCTGTGTATAACTAAAATCTCAAATTTATTCAAATAAAATAGACCCTAACCGCCTTCACTAATAGCGATTCAAAGTGTACATGTGGATCACACTTTTGTGCTCCGCATACAGTGAGCTGCAAACTTCCATTTCAGCACATGACATATTGAACCCTACTATCAAGCACACTAGAGCAATGACAAATGAAATAATTTGATGAATGGTCCAATGGAATGAACTAACACAAGAAGCACCAGGTCCTAAGTACGGATCATCACTCGACACGACCAGATGAAGGAAAGAAGCAGAGAGAGACAAGGAGGGAGGACGGAATAATGGGAGGACAAGGACGAGCAGCTGAGGCTCAGAAGGACGGGAAGCTTGCGCAGCGTTGGTTGAGGTAGACGGAGCAGCCGTCCCTGGGCACGATGGTGGGCATGTACACGGGGTCGTCGCAGCCGTCCGTCGTGTCCCGCTTGAAGTCTGCGACGGAGACGAAGAGCGCGAGGAAGAGCACGAGGTGGTTGAGCGCGTAGCGCTGGCCGACGCACTGGTGCGCGCCGGCGCCGAATGCCAGGAAGTTGCGCTTGTAGGCGACGTCCTCCCTGCGCGCGTCGGAGAAGAAGCGGTCTGGGTCGAAGGCGTCGGGCGCCGGGAAGCCCTGGAAGGAGGACTCGTAGACGGACGGGAACACGATGGCGCCCTTGGGCACCGTGTACCACTCGGTGAGCTGGAACGGCTCGCCGGCGATGTGCGGCACCAGCGTCGCCGGGGGCCGGTAGCGGACCACCTCGCGCGCCACCGCCTGCGTGTACCTCATCCCCTGGATCTTCTCGGCGGTGATGGGCTCGCCTGACTCGGGCGACCAGACGGCCGCCACCTCGGCGCGCCACGTCCGGGTGGGACTCGAGCGCGGAGACCGCCCAGCAGAGGGAGGAGGTGGACGCGTCCTGCGCGGCGAAGAGGAAGTCGAACAGGAAACCCCCGAGCTCCTCGTCGCGGCCTCGTCCGTCTCGTCCTGCATCCAGTAGTGCCGGGCGCGCGCAGGTCCCCGAAGAGGTGGAAGGCGTGTCGGGGCGGACGTTGGCGAAGATCCGTGTTTAAGCCTCGCGCGGTCTGGCACGACACGTACGGTTGCGTGTGTCCTGGTGGAGGTGGATTCGTAGCTGGCAGCATTTATGATTCATTCGATCTGCGCCGAAAAGTCCTCCCCTTTTTTTCCCTCGGATCCTTTTTGTTGGCTCGGTCGATCGAGCCAGCTGGAATCGAAGCAGTGCGCACGGGCTTTTATTAATTTCTCTCTCGCGCGCGCATGCCACACAATAATTAAATCCGACGCCGCGTACGTTCGATTACAACGACACGAAATTCATCTCCGCCAAATTAAGAGCCCGGCCAGGTTCGTTCTGATCCATCCATCCATTAATAAAGCTCCTCTTTTTCCCTCCATCGCTTGCAACCAAACTTGTGGTTCCTAATGATAATGATGTTACAGCCCGGACTACTTACTTAGGGCAGGCGCGACGCAAACGGACGCTGAGCGACTGTTTGCGTCCGCCGGGGAAAAATCCGTCTGTTCCCATCTTCAGCGTGGCGATGTAAAGTGATTGGACCGTCCGCGGCGACGCAAACCTGGCAAAGTATCCGCTCGCGTACCTCTGCGCACGAAGTAATGGCGATGCCACGCGTGCCGCGGTCGTCGCCATGCCTCCGATCTATATAAACAAGCGCGAGCATCTCATCTCCTCCCCACAAAACCTAGCCGCCTCAGAACCTCCACTGTAGCGCCGCTGCCACTCAGCCTCCACCGGAGCCACCATGAGCAGCACCGGCCGCGGCCAGGTTGCCGCGCCTCCACCTACACCTCCAACGGCCTCGACCTCCGACGAGGAGTTCGACGACAACGACAGCACCGACCTCCTCGACCCGGTCAGGGACGCCGAGGCCCTGGCTAAAGCGGAGAAGGAAGCAGAGGAGGAGCGGGTGGCCCATGCGGCGGTCAATGCCAAGATCGAACAGCGCAGGGTGGCAGCCACCGCACCCATAGAGGACTCCGACTCCGACATATCATGGTCTTTCGATGACCCTGATGCGCCTACCCCGGAGGAGAGGGCGTCGAAACAGAGGGCTATAGTCGAGTCCTTCGAGAAGCTCATGGACGATGCCGCCAACGCGAGGTTGCGGCAGTGCTTGCTAGAGGACACGACAACGCAAAGAGCCCTAGCGGCCGCACGGGAGGCGACGGAGAAGCAGGCGAGGGAGCAACGCAACGACGGGACCGGCCCGTCAGGCAGCAAGTATTGTAGGCTTCTAGAACTACTTTGTATAGTTTCTATGTTTTCAAATATACTACTTTCCATGCTTTCAAATATATTGCAAATCTAAAAATGGATCACCAACAAACACGCGGACAAAATATGTCCGTGTGACGACGCAAACAAACGCTCGCGATCACTTTTGGGCGTTCGAAATGCATCACCCCGTTGGAGATGCCTTTAACGGTGTCGTGGAGAGTTGAGGCAAGTGCGACACGGACAAGGCAAGTTGTGCAGCAATGTAGAGTCGACCGCCGGCGGCTCTGGAAGAAAGCCCTAGGAATACAAGTATAGAATAAACAAAACAAGAAGAAATATGTGCCGCCGGAACTGCAAAATGGCAATATGTACTCAAACAATCACTACAGGCCTGTTACTTCATTGTAAAAACCCACCAAACAGCTGCAGAAGAATAAAAACAGTGGCACTGGAACCGCAAAATCGGCGATACAAGGATCCACATCTGGACCGGGAACCAGGGCCCGTCCATTCCATCTTGAACAAGACAGGGCAACTCAGAACATGACATGGAACACAAGATTGATTGTCACACGCCATGCAGACACACTTGAACCAAACAGAGTGGTGCGGTTGTAACCTCGTAGGTAAGGGACGGCCTCGGAGAAGAGTGACTGCCAGGAGGGGCGCTGCTCTTCACAGAGACTCTGTAGTCAATCCGCTGCCACCGGATCGCCTACACAATGCGCTTCTGGATGTAGCCGATGACGCTCAACACCGCACCTCCTCCTCTCCCTCAACTTGCCTCCCAGAGCCCTGCTTCATACCGTTCAGCTCCTCCTCCGATATAATTTGAACCTGAAAAATATACAAGAATTCAGCAATGTCTACGCATAGCAAGCGGCAAACAATCAAACAAAATAAATCGAGGGCATACTACTACAAGGCTAATTTTATTCAAGACCACATGATGAAATACAGTGCTGCATACATGTGATCAATCTGACATTCAGTTTGAGAAAGCCTAAAAAGAACGAAAAAGAACTTGGTTGTTCTTCCCCACAAGGAAAGGATAATTTCTCATTTATCAAAGATTTCCATTCTGGAGCATGTATATACAACTACAAGGATCTATATCTGAAACGGAAAACAGGGGCGATAGATTCGATCGAGTACAAGACAGGGCTTCCCCAGAACATGGCAAAAAAGACAAGATTGCTTGCCACTCTTCACTCATTCAGCAAACATGCACAGCAACATACTGAACCAAACAGAGAATGGTGCGGTGGCAACCTGTTAGGTGAGGGCTTCAGAGAAGTGCGACTGCCAGGAGCAGCGCTACTCTAGACGGAGACCTTGCAGTCAATCCACCGGAGCGCCACCACGCTGCGATTCTTGATGTCCCCAATGACGTTCAGTAACACACCTACTCCTCCTCCCAGTTCACCACCAAGACAACCTCCCGGAACCCCTGCTTGTCGCCCTTCAACACGTCGGCCTCCTCCAATATGATATGAACCTGAAAAATATGCAAAATTTCAGCTATGCCTATGCATAACAAGAAACAAAAAAGTAAAAAAAATCGAGCTCATACTGGTGCCTATAAATCTACTGAGTATGCACGCAACCAGTTTCCATGGCCACATCCATACAAATATGTGCAGCAGCATAAATCACTAAATATTCAAGTATATAGCATTACACAAAATTTATTGCCCATACAATTAGCAGTAGGTATCTTCACTTACAGGATTTATTACAGCAAAACCAACACATTCATATGTATGATAGTCGGACATGGTTCAAAAAAAGAATAGAAGTTGTTGGACGCTGGTAGTTAAATTAGTTAACAGTAATGCATATGCACACAAACAATTTAGAAATCTGGAAAAGAGTGCTATAAACCACTGATTATTGACATCATGTACTATAATAGTTTCTAAATAAACAGATACAATTGATAATTACTAAAGATAATTATTCCAGTTTGATATGCATCATGGATCAACTATAAACACTATTGACTCCAGGAGCATTGATCCAGGCAGAAATTAGGCATATAAACATTGATCAATATACTATTGATTGACTTCATCAAAGGAGATACTTTTAGAATCATCTAACCACAAGAATAATTCAAAGCAAATCCCGACAATAGGGTTTGAAGATTGCCGAATCAAAGTTTCAAAGGTTAGAAATGATCTTGCAGTCAGAAAGCTTTGTCCCATAAATTTGCACTTTCTCCTTCATCTCCCTTGGACCTTTCCTGTCGGGGTCACTCCCCCACCTGCTGGTATGCCAAGAAACAATTTTTGAGTCAAACTGAATTAGGGGAAGAAGAGGTTTAGGTTTATGTTTTGGTATACCTGGACGGTGAAGTCCCGGAGCAGGGCGCGGCGAGGGCAGCTCGGCTGGTCCTCAGCGGTCCGTGACGAAGGGCAGCACGGCGGCCTCATCCCGGCCTCAAGCGCCGCTGGAGGGCCTCACCCGCACGGATGCGACGAGGAAGGGCGCGGCCAGGGGCTCGTCGACCGGTCACAGCGAGGAATCGGCCGGGAAAAAGGGCCAGGAGGGGCGCCATCGCGTCCTGGTGCCGGCTTCCACCTCGCCGTATTGCAGCGCCCTGCCGAGCGATGCGGGCAGCGAGTTCGACGGAGCGCCGCGCACCGCCTGACCGGTGCACGCGCGCGCCGGCGAACGGGCTGCCGCGGCGACATGGCTGCTGGGCGGCGCCTCTCCCGTCGGCATGTACTGGGCGTGGGTGGTCAATCTGGTGGCATGTCCTGGAACATTGTCGGAGGGCGGCGCCGGAGGATGGCCGGGGCGGCGGGGGAGGATGGCCGGAGCTGCTGGCCTTCGATCTGGCTGTTAGGATTTGGGTCGGGGAAGGGAAAGGGGATCGCGACTGCTACTTAACTTAGGTTTTGTTCTGCCCAGGATCAACAGCCACCGTCGATTTCCATCCGACGGTTACAAGCGAGACACAACGGAAATGTTGGCCCAAAGATTTCCATGGTTCGCAGCCCAGGCCTGCGAATTTCCTTTTATCAGTACTTATATTGTTATTACATTAGCTGTTCCCGCTCCCTCCTTTGAAATTTTGGGTTGCCACTCTTTTGCATGTGCATGTGCATATAAGCAAGGCAAGCAAAGTGGTGGGTTTTCAAGGCGGCATCAGTGTTTTTTCACGCCGCCACGCCCACCTTACCCCCCTAACCTTTGGGCTTACGTGACTCCACCATCAAGAACGGTGGCCTCATGGGCACCACGCTCCAACAATCGAGCAAGACCCTAAAAAAAGTATCGAGATATCACCATGTCTAAACACTCTTGTCATATGTGCGAGTACAAGGTGAAGAGATCCACGCCGACAACCGGTTTGTAATCCCAAGGGACAAGACGATGCCCTAGTCTTGATGTGTAAGCATCACAACTACTTTGTCAAGGGGCAATTTACTAGGGCTCGAAGGAGGCTAATTGGAAGGGAGTCACGAGGGTCCAATTCGTCAGACCCGGCCACGACGTCCGACAAGTGAGGAAGTTCAATATCTGAAAAGGTAGAAGTTTCAAAAACCCTAACTCCGAGGGAGCTTTCCATGGCTCTAGGATCGCATCGACCCAAACTCGTATGCACTAGTCACGTCTCACGAAAAAACACATTGATGGAGAAATCAACTGACACTTGGGGATCCAAGTACACTACCAAGATGACAAGATGACACATGAAATGAAAACGAGGGGACCCACAAAAAATGACATATAACCCAGAAAAACGGGTGGTAAAACATAAAAATGACCTCTCTGTGATCATGTGTCTCTTAACACCGATCACGAGATATATTATTTTAGTATGGATAGGTTATAGGTTTTAGTGTCTAAGCCTACGTCTTAGGGTGTGGGGTTTAGGGTATAAGTCGGGATTAAATTCTATATCTAGTGTTCTAGGGTATACATATATGATTAGCTTCTAGATCTAACCCTACCGCCAAAACCTTAACTTAAACACTAGACCTAAACGAGATCTAAAGTCAGGACCTAAACCCTAGGTATAGAGCTTTTATCATTACACGCTGTTATGAATTCATATTGGGACCCAACACAAGAGGAGCTCTAAGACTCTAACGACCTTCCTAGCACGATTCCACGCAAAACCATCGTCTGCCCCTAGCTTTCTATCGAAAGTGGTGATTTCATGTGAATTCTATCTCTGTATGTGTTGGAATAGGTCATAGCACCATGAACAATCCCAAAGCAATATGAGTCTATAACATAATTAATGACACATTGCATGAAACCACATCTAAATAACTACCCACTATGGAGCTAGTAACTTAGACTAGTAAGAGCATCTCCACCGGCAGCCCCCAAATAGTCACCGGCAGGGGCGCCGGTACAGCCGTATGGGGGGGCACCGACACATCATCCTCTATTTGGGGATGCTGCTCCCACACCGGCGCCCCCATACGCCAACCCCGATAGATTTTGAAATTTAAAATAATATTTAAAAACCCAAATTCATACGAAATTCATAAGAAATTTATAGAAAAGTAGCTCGAATTTAAACATAACTAAAACTTAAACTTAATCCTGATCTACTGGCCGTCGGTTGGGGCGCTCGACGGCCCTGCCTCGTCGTCGTTCTTCGCCAGTGCTGCATGCATCCGTGCCCGCTTCTTCTCCCTTGCTTTGCGTATCTGGCGGTGGAGCATGGGGGCCGACATCGCAGTGGCTTGCCCGAGGCGCTGTCCCTGCGCTTCCAGCCTTTCCCTAAAAGCTTCGATCTCGGCGCGCCTCGCCTGCTGGCGGGCGAACGCCTCGTAGTGGCGATGAGCGTTGAGCTCTGCGAGCTTCTGTCGCTCCGCCTCCATGAGGCGGCGTCCCGCCTCCTCCGTGGCCGCTCACTAGCGCGAGATCTCGAGGACGTGCTCGAGGTTCGCGTCGTTGACGAACTCGCGCTGCTCCTCCTTCAACCGCTGGTATCGTTGCGCGTTCAGCGACGCGAGGATCGCCGCCTGCTCCGGGTGGGCGGGGGGTTGCGGCGGCTCGCCCGACTGCACTGCCTCCTCTGTCGTCTCTGCTTCCGCGTCTGCGACGTAGGCCTCGTGCCACGCCGCGAACCGTGGGTCCGTGTCCTCGTCGGAGCAGTACTCCGCGTCGGCCTGCGGCTGCGGTGGTGGTGGAGGCAGCGCGCGGCCGTTGAGGCCCAACATCGAGTAAGTGGTCTTCAGACGGCGCGGCATTTTGATGTGGAGAGGAGAGAATGGAGCGACGGTGGTGGAGATGAGAGTAGAGAATGGACCGGCGGTGGTGGGCGGCGTACGTACTATATAGCGGTGGCAACTACCCACATTTACGGCGACTGGACGCCGCGTGGCCAGTCGCTGCCCTCGTGGCTGCCTCAGTTTTCGCGCGGGAGACCATTTAACGCTGACGACCAACCTTCCCACGTCGCGGCCCGTCGCGGCCTCTCGCTGACAAGGCGCCCCCACCAGCGAAAACCGTCGTTCCGCGAGGCGCCGGTGCGCCCTTGGCCAAGGGGCTGATACGGGGATGCCGGCGATTGTATTGGGCTCGAAAATTGGCCGGCGCCACTTGGGGCACGCTGGTGCGAGCCCAAATACGACACCGGCCCCCAAATCGCTATCGGGACCGCTATCGGGGCCGCCGGTGGAGATGCTATAACATGACATATGTTACTAGACTAACTTACTCTAGACTAACTTACTCTCCAGTACCAGCAGCCTTATGTGCGTTGCATGTCATTGTTTATTCTAGGTTGTTTACTCGCTTAGAATAAACAAATCGCCGAACACATATTTGGCCGAGTCCCTCTCATTTCGATCTCTCCTGGAGACAAAGAGATGACACGAAATGACCTCATCCCAAATCACTCCCCATGAATTTGGTTTAATGACGCTCCATAAATCACGGCAAACTAATACTCTCCTCGATATACTGGAGTAAATTAGCGACCCGGACTCCTCGATATACGAGATATTAAAGCAATGCGGCAGAACGCACGCAAATCTCGTTGTCAATCTTTCTTTCTCCCCGCCCGATTCCACAACCTCTTCATTTCCCTTCGCCGCCTACCCACCGCATCCAGCAGGCCGAGGCCGCCGTCTGACCGCCTCGCTTCCAATCTCCGTCCACACGAACGTTGGTCACCGCCGGCCATCCTCCCCACTCTCTATTCCATGGCGAGGAACGCCCGGTCCGCAGCACCACCTCAGGGAGCGGCAACAGGTGTGGGAGCGGCAGCTCATAGACCGCCTTCCCCACGCTCTGTAGACGTGGCCGGCCAACACCCTCCCCCTCATGGACGCCGGAGTCCTCGGGGCATGCAACCCTTCCGGCAAGCGTGTCCGGGCGCCGTGGGTTGCCGCATCTCCGGCCGACCCTCCTCCTCCTCATTGTTCCCCATCTCGGCATGGCCTCCTCCGATGGCAGCAGTAGCTGCTGTGGGGCCCGCTTCTGGTGGTGGCACAGAGGTTGAGCTGCGTGTGTTGTAGAAGGGACCTGCCTGGACATGCTCGAGGAGGAGCTCGTCCAGCCCCAGATCGGAGAAGTTCTCCATCACGCCGTCCTGCAGTTGTTTGGAGCAGGTCATATCATGATCAAATCTGGGTCGTTTTTTATCGATGCTCCATAGTAAATACTAGCAGCACTAGTTCTACGTGCGATCTGCTAGTTACTATTTCCTATCTTAATTTACAAGGAGATGGAATCAAACATTCGTGAAATCTGTTTGATGCGATGCATATTTTGTTTTGCAAAGAACCTGATGGCTTTGATCCTGGTCAAAATTTGAACTCAATGCTCAAAATTGGGGCGAATTTGCATTGGCAAATGAGCTAGGTTTAGCTAGCATTTTCCTTTATATTTTTGAGTTTTTGACACATAACAGCGGTGTGAAATTTAGCAATTACGCACAGCTCCACTCATTTGTGGTTCCACATTCGCAGCTTGTATTTTCTGGAGATTAGAATATTGAAGGAGATCAGTTGATAACATATGGTTGCACAAGAGCGACAACAGTAGCGGCTATTCACGGTATCATCTGAAAGACTGAAACCCAAGAACTTCGTAGTAGATCTTTCTTTTCTTCAGGTTTGTATTGCAGCAGCACGACAGAACTTGTATGCAGATTTTTAAGTATTTTACTGTCCATATGCATTACTCTTCCACTTGTCTCACTTACCTTTGTAGATAGTGTTGGTTAGTTGACATTTTAGTCTTCCTTTTACCTTTTTAGGCTGAATGTTTACTAGTAAATCTGAATGTTTGGAAATTTCAAATTAATTTGGTCTCAGTTTAAGTGGCAGGGCAGAAGTCGATCTCGCCGATTGCGTTCCCGGAGCTTGTGATGGTGGAGCTGGGTGGGAGTGGCTACACGTCCCCAGGCACGCAGCCACCTGCGAGTAGTTTGCCAGCTCGCATGGTGCAGCAGTAGCACATGCTAGCTAACAGTAGCAGCGGTTCACGGTGTATCAAAGGAGATCAGTCAGTAACATATAATTACACAACAACGACACTGTAGCAGCGGTTCACGGTAACCTCTGAAATCGAAAAATTTCGTTGTACATCTTCCTTTTCTTCAGGTTTGTATTGCAGCGGCATGAGAGAATTTGTATGCAGATTTTTAAATATTTTAGTGTCCATATGCATTACTCTTCCACTTGTCTCACTTACCTTTATAAATAGTGGTTCTCAGTTGACATTAGTATTCCTTTTACCTTTTTGGCCTGAATGTTTACTAGTAAATTTGAATGTCTGGAAATTTCAAATTAATTTGGTCCCAGTTTAAGTGGCAGAGGACAGAAGTCGATATCGTAGACAACGTAGCCGGAGCTTGTGAAGGTGGGAGCCGGGTGGGCGTGGATGTACGTCCCCAAACACGCGGCCACCTGCGAGTAGTTTGTCATCTCACATGGTGCAGCAGTAACACATGCTAAGTGGGTGACAACCACCGTGCTTGACTGGCTTCATCTTCAAGTAAAAGGTTGCACTTCTGCAGTCACCGTGTATGTTGTATGAATGTGATTTGGTTTTGCCCTCTGAGAGCAACCAGTCATAATATACTTGGTGCTTAGCAACAAAATTCCAAAATGCAGCGCTTCCTGTTGATGTGAGCTTGGAACCCTCTGGGATATTGTATAATGCCTTGTTGTGATTACTAGCCACAACACACATCAATTAGCTTCTCCATGGCTGCATACATACACATAAAAACTTGATACATGTCTTGTTGTGATAAAATAATGCATATTCTTTCATCTTTGTGTTCCATTCTTTTGCTTCTAATTTCATTGCTAAGCAGTGTATTGACATTCTATGTATTCGTATTGATCTGACGGAAAGCATGTATGCATCTGGCTATGCAACCTCTACTTGGTGAAAGTCCTTTTTTTTTACTTGATATTCTGACATGCGCAACACCTCATAAGGTAATATCAGCTTTTCGTTTTTTTGGAGTATGGTTGTCTCATTTTGGTGACGCCTTGCTGTTGCAGATGGAGCACTGTAGGATGTAGGATGCGTAGGAGAAATGTATGGGCTCTGGATTGGAGCAGTCGATGCGGCCGAGAGATTCAGGGTGAGATTACTCTGCCACTCAAATATACTGATGTGGTGTACTGGTGATGTGAACATAACCAATACAATAGTTCCAGGAATTGAAATGATTTGTATATTCATACTTCTTCCAGTTTATCAAGTGAATCTTAATATATAATCTGGGAAGGAAATCTAGAAGGATTTACTCATCGTGGAGAGTTCTAGATAGTATATTTTATGACTCTGGCAACATGCCACGCCTAGAGTAGCCAAGTGAAGCATGTTCTTCTTTGTCTAACATTGTTGTATCGCACACCGCCAGCTCTAGAGCGTGGAATCTCCGTCAGGTGTGAAGCTTTCCCTTCCATGCGCCCTTAGAATTTGGAACCATACAAATCTTGCAAAAGGTCATAGCACCATTAAGTGGTTGATAGTTTCAGGTGCTTGATCACAAAAGGGACAAAGGGTTGGACCCTGGAGACCCTTCTGTGCAAGGCGAACACCTGTACAGCAACGGTCTCGAAGATCCAGCCAAAGGATAAGATTTTCCTTGAGTGGTGCCCAACTTCTCTAGATCGTGATGCATGCTAAGATATGATATATTTAATAGACGAAAACTTCATAATACTGGATATATTATGCATGCTACTATTGTGTTACTTTCTCAGGTGGTACATGTTTCTTTCTTTGAAACTGGGATAGGATGTATTTAACATATTATATCTTGCTTGCTTTTCCTTTTTGAACGATATGATGTATTAGTTTGACCAGTCACGTATATATTGGTTATGCATGCAAGTTGTTAGTGAAGATGGAAAGCGAGTGAAGCACAACCATCCATTTTTAGAATCAGTGTCTGTTTGATTCAAAGGTTTTCAAAAGCACAAGAATAGAAAAACGCTGGAACAATATGTCATGGCATGTGAAATTCTAGAAAATGCAAGACTTAGTTGCAGAGGTCGTTTGGTTGCACCACAGGAAAAAAACACAGGAAATTTCTATAGAGATTGAGTACATGTCATAGTTGTCATAGGCACATAGGAAATTTTCCAAGTGGTCTAACTTCTTGCTAGAGATCCTATGAGATTGTAGTATAGGAAAGCAATCCATAGGAATTTTGGAGGTTTCAACCCTTTGAATCAAATGGCCTCTATAGGAAAACTTCATATGGGTAAGAATCCTACAAAGTTCCTTTGAGAATCCTTCGAATCAAACAAGCCTTCAGATTTATAAGAACTCTAGGTAATTGAGCAAAATCATTAGTTGTTTGACCTATTTCATCATTTTTCTGATGTGCTACAGTAGTAGGCCAAGAGGGCATTGTTAATGATGTCCTCTTCATGCATTTAAATAGTGATAACATCTGGTGCAATTTTCATTTCCAGTTATCGAATTGGTAGTGTTATTTATTACCCGAAACACTCAAATTGGTAGTATATTATTTTATTGCCTAAAACAGTCAAATTGGTAGTATAGATTTATAACTGGAACCCCCATGCCACCTCAAATTAGGTGTGCTAATGCTTGTAAGTTGTACCTGAAATTGGTAATATAGCTTTATTAGTTTGTAATTATTAGGCTTTTCCACAAAGCAGGATGTAGTATCCAATCGTTTTGCTAGTGTAGGGATCTATTCATGCCCCTCAAAATAAAGTGTGGTTCATGTGCTTTGTTCACTTGAATTGAGCGCTGTGATTGTTAGTTACTTAGTGGAGAGTGCCATGTTTTATAATTTCTCCTTCAAGTGTTGTATTGCTAAGTTTGATATTTCCTTGCATGTTTAGACTCTTTTCTGCATCTTCGGAGGCGGGAAAGTCCATGTGAGGTGCTCTCTAGTGACTGATTATATCCTAGTAGCTTTACAGAAATTATAGATGCTCTCTCGCATTGCACTACAACACATTTCATATAAACTTACAACCCTCCGTTATCTAAAGGGAGTTGTTCATTTTGGGATATACATGTAGTGGTTATATGTCGCTTACAATATGTGAAAGTAATATGCGCTCTCACGAAGTGTCTATTTTTTAAATGAAAGCTTAGGCTTACCTTTTTCATGTGCAATTGAACTATTATCGTGGTTTATTTATTTTTATTTCCTGTTCTTGATGTTGTTTCTTTTCACCCCATTCTTAGTACTGAACTCTCAAATTTTGCTATTTGTTTCCAGTGACAATTTATTCACTATTTATTCAGAGAAGACATGGCATTTCTTGAGCCATATTGTGTTGAAATCTACATAACTTGAAATCTTACCTTTATACAAGAATCTGTCTATTAAAAGATTTGTCTAACATTGTTGCATACATTTAAAAGATTTGTTGTTAGATTGCATTCCTCTTTGGTTAGACTTGTGCACTTGGAGTTGGATTGTGTGTTTATATGACACGAGCTGTGTGTTTCATGCACTTATATTCTCCATTGTTTGATCCGTGATCTGACTGTTCAAGAAATCAGAAACATCATGCGGAAATTTCTAACTTTCTCTGTAATTAAACTTCCATTTGTTAATCAGCTAAGCATATCATCTGCATTTCTTGAAGAAATTTTTGGAATTTTGATAGTGAAGAAGTTTTCTGCACATTAACACATTACTCGTCTGTGAGCTAGAAGGATGGTTAAGTCCATCATAGCAGCAATGTAGTTGCTCATGTTAATTGAAAAGAAGCTCTAGCCTATGAGGTGTACTAGCTAGAAACTGTCCGACGGAAGTGCTCCAAGCTAGCAGCTACTTGAGCTAGTTTTCGTTCCTGCCATTAGCTTGCTTTATTTAATATAGTAAGCAAGATGGTGGTTCCTAATTTGATCATAATACCGATAACAAGTAAACATGCTGATAATAATAAACCATTTCTTTTGTTTGTGGTCTCCAGGTTGCGCCTTGCGCTTGGGTCTGTTGCAACCAACATAGTTTGTTATGATGCGGCTCGGCATCGAGAAGGTTGTCCTGCCTTGTTGCTTCTTTGGTCCATCATGACCTAAAATGGTCTGGCGCTGCTGCCGGCCTGCCTCTACGCTAGATGCGTACTATGTGACACATGCTGAATGAATGCCTGTAATATATTGAGTAACCTGATTTTTGTGGAATCTAGCTACAATCAAGACTTGTCTCCTGTGTTACATGTTTTTGAACTATTGTTGTTTTGAATTCGTATTTCCTTGGACCCCTGAGCTTGTTGAGTTGGGTTTTATATCTAGATGTGAAAAGTAATCTGCTTTATGAGCTTTTATCATCGATTATATCTGCTCTGCCAAATTTTCCTGTCAAAATGTTTAGAAAATCATCATTGGTCATGCCCAAATTTGGATGGATTTGCTGATTCACGTTTTCTTGGAATTTTTTGTGTTGTTTGTCGTGTCATGCTGGTAAACAACTAGAGGCTAATTATTTCTAATTTATATAGAGAGGCCTGGTAAACAACTAGAAGCTACTTATTTCTAATTTATATACAGATTGTTCAGAATGAATTTCATTTCTCTGCCATACAAAGTAGTGAACATGGAGAAATAGATGGGTAATATACTCATGTTCTGACTAGTCTCTACTTGTGAAAATGCACTAGGTGGTGGATGATCAAGACCAATCTCACCTCAAGAATCATTCCCATCCTTCAATTGCATCGTCGCTCCATTAACGAGGTAATATGGTCTCTTGCATTTTTTTTGCCGTTGTTGAAACATGTACCATGGAGCTGCTTCGAGGAATGTTTAAAAATATTGCCCACATCAAATCCATATTTCTTCCTTACAAGGATTTAAAAAAAAAATTCAGCACATGTATCAATTTTGGATGTTAGTCTAATTCATACCAGATATCTTTCAGCAATATAACAAATTATGTGGAATCGGATCATTGAAACCAGGTTATGAGACTTGGAGTTGTCAAACCGGTCTATCTAGACTTGGAGCTTTCAAGTCGGTCGATCATTATTTGAGTGACTACTACTATATATTCGAGTGATTAGAATTTGTTTAAATGGGGGATTCTATGTTCTATACACATACATATACATGCTTTTAGAGTTCCAATGCACTTACAACACTCTAAATGTGGTTGTGTGGTGGATGAAATCAAGTGAATATGCATTGGAATGCATATAATTTTTAGCGTACTAGTGAGCATGGTGTCGAGTGTTGTAGTGTGCCTAACCTAGAGCATGTATGTAGATTATGCAATGTGCTATTTGTTCATTGTTTTCTAGCTACCGGATGACATGTGCTATTAAGGTTCTGGACTTGGTAGCCAGCTTTGCTCTTTTTTATTTTAACTTCACATGTGCTTCTACACATGGGGCATTGCTACCGACGTGACCCGAACGTTTAGGCTCTGATGGTGCTGGTGCTGGCCTTGGCCTTCTATGCCTCGCACGGAGTTTTGTGTTGTCCAATGTTTTTCTGCATATGTATGACGAACTTGTGCTCTATTAAATTAAATTGTATTGTTAGTATGATAAACTCAAATATGAATCAAAGTTTAGAAGCTTTACTCGTTTTTGGTTCTAAAGAATCTTCGTTGATTTAATCTCACTCGAGGTTGTTTAGTTACAGCTTAAGTTGAGTACAGTTTGAATATTTGAGTTCAAACAATTTGATTACCCACTGTTCCGGAGGATTTAGTCATACATCACAATTCAATACAAGTACTTAAATTAATGTTGGTTTATATTATTACTTGTGCTTTTTTTGATTCATGTGTCACAGTTGGTTAATATATTGGCTTGAATCAAATTTTATTCATCTCATTAGCGTCAAGTCTTGAGTGAACAGTGTTGAGCTCTTGATAATTGCATGCATAGAAAAGGCTAATGGTATGCTCTTTAGATGTTCAGATTTTGAGATGCATAGAAAAGGCTACTGGGATAGTCTATATCAAGCCCAGCTGTTTGATTCCTAAAGAAAATATTAATTTTACGGTGCTATATTCTGACTGTGATTCGTTCAATTTTTTTTTTTTTGCTACGGGGAAACATGTTTACCAATTGACTCATAATCTGAAACTTATATGTTGTGTTGGCTGATGATGTCTTAACTTCTTTCGCGTTGGCCATTTGACATAGTGCGGCGCCCTCCGACGACTATGTCGCCTACATCTACGACGTTGTTGATGTTGTTGGAGAATGTGCACGTTGTAGCCTGCAAGTGATGCTGCCTCAATGGAAAGTTGTCTTTGAATGAATAATGGGTTTGTTTGTTGACTCTGTGAACATTTGACTAGTTATTGCTCTCACAAGGTTAATCTCCTAGTCTTTGTCCTTGATTTTCAGGTAAAGAAGAAAGTTGAAGACTTGAACTAATCGTCTAATAGTCTTCTGTGATAATTCTTGTAATGATGAATCAAACTATAAGTTGTGAGATGCCAAGATGACAATTATTCTAATAGCATTTACATATGTATTTCTGGCTTGGAATAATGATATGCATGATGGCTTGTGATTTTTTTAGGTGCTCCTGGGCTCAGCTGGCGCTGAAGTTTATGCCCTGGGAATCTCGCATTTTGATCTTCAGCTGGGGTATATCTGTCCAACGAGGTGTTCTGCCAACTACCCTTGAGGAATCCTTCAAGGATTTGGTTGAATTGTGGAAGAAGGCCCTGACATCGAGTTGATCGGCTGCACAACACTCCCTGAGTGGTGGTACCGGTTGGTGCAGAAGAAGCTGTTAAATCCCGGTTGTCTTTTAGATGTTTGCATAGTAGCATTGTTGTGATCTACAATTGATCTTCTGATCCATGTATGTGATGAGCGCAGTGACCATGGTGTGTTGCATTGGTATAGTGCTTTTTTTTGCATATATAGTAGCTTAGTTATACTCCTTCTTTTATATTATGCTAAGTGCATAACTTCATGTGGTGCTCCATCAGTCTTGCGGCTCCTACGTGTCAGGAGTTCGGTTCGGCATGACTTGACCTTTCTGGCTTAGGTGGTGATGCCGTGGTGTTACTATGATTGGCCTCGACTACAACCTCTCTGGTAAGCTTTTGGTTCACCTATTTTATCTTTGGCTCCGTTCTGCTATGTGATACCAGAACCGGGTGTTTATTTCCTACCATATGAACCGATAGCCCCCATTTGATTCATGTGAGGATGATGATCTGGATAATCTATGCTTGCATACATGTAAAAGATTTGTTGTTAGATTGCATTCCTCTTTGGTTAGACTTGTGCACTTGGAGTTGGATTGTGTGTTTGTATGACACGAGCTGTGTGTTTCATGCACTTATATTCTCCATTGTTTGATCTGTGATTTGACTTTTCAAGAAATCAGAAAAATCATGGCGAAATTTCTAACTTTCTCTGTAATTAAACTTCCATTTGTTAATCAGCTAAGCATATCATCTGCATTTCTTGAAGAATTTTTTGGAATTTTGATAGTGAAGAAGTTTTCTGCACATGAACACATTACTCGTCTGTGAGCTAGAAGGATGGTTAAGTCCATCATAGCAGCAATGTAGTTGCTCATGATAATTGAAAAGAAGCTCTAGCCTGTAAGTAGTACTAGCTAGAAACTATCCTACGAAAGTCCTCCAAGCTAGCAGCTACTTGAGCTAGTTTTCGTTCCTGCCCTATTAGCTTGCTTCATTAAATATAGTAAGAGAAGATGGTGGTTCCTAATTTTATGATAATATCGATAACAAGTAAACATGCTGATAATAATAAACCATTTCTTCTGTTTGTGGTCTGTTGCAGCCAGCTGTTTTCATGTGGTGTAGTCTTAGGCGCTATGACATGTTTGATTTCGGCTTGTCGATGATTCTGCTATGTATATATTTTTGATTCTTTGATCCTTGATAGGTGAAAGTACAGAAAAGATTATAGGTCATGCTGATTTTTTGCTCCAGGTGATTATCCATGAATTTGTTGAATCAATTAGCTGCTTGTATGTATGCTGCAGTTAGTTGACATATGAGATTGCAATTTGCTTTCTGTTGGTTTTTCCTAATATGAAATATATAAAATCATGCCTAGACTGTATGTGCTTTTTCATAATGGTCCGAATGTTTGTTGATGCATTTTTTTTGTGCAACTATATGGATAAACACATATGGATGAACATGAGGTTTGTGAATGATGGAGATGAGCAACCAAAACAGACTTAATGAGCATAATGATGGAGATGAGGTTGTGCTAGTTGCAGGGGATATTTTGCAGGTACTTGTATATATACTTTGATCCTGGACCTGGGAGAATAATGATGGAGATGAGCTTGTGCTCTAATTTATTAAGTCTTCACCTGGGTATACTCTGTAGCTAGCTAGTATCTCTTGTATTATTAATCTGAGCAGCAGATCTTCATGCATTCATGTTTTATTGGTTGTGACTCTCTGCGAGCTTTCTCTATCTAATACAGCGAGCGAGATGGTGGTTCCTGTGGATTTGATGATAGTATCGGTAATAAGTAATCATGCTTAAAATAATAATGTCATTTTTCTGTTTGTCATTTGCAGGTTACGCCTTGCCCTTGTGTCTGTTGCAGCCAGGGTGGTTTGATCCTTGCTCGGCATCGAGGAGGGCTTACTTCCTTCCTGCTTCTTCGGTCCCCGTGCCAGCCCCTACTGGAGGTCGCCCGCGCTGCCCCTGTTGCAGGTCACCCGCGCTAGCCCCTGGCGGACGTCACCTGCCTCGCCCCTGGTGGAGCTCACCCGCGCCAGCCTCCCGTGCCTTGCATGCGGTGGCAGGATCGGCTAACCCCTGTCTTGGACTACCTCCTCGGCACTGAGATAGTAGGAATGGTTTCATTTATTTGATGTTGATCTGGTTTTACAATCAAATGAAAATTAGACTTGAGCTTGGCATATGATTGAATGTGCACATCATAGCCTACAAGTGTTGCTGCCTAAATCTCTTGCCTCGATGGAAAGTTTCCTTTGATTGAATAATGGCTTTGGTTGTTGCTTATTGTGTGAATTAGGACCCTCTCTAAACATTTTGATTAGTTATTGCTCTTACAAGGTTAAGCTCCTAGTCTTTTATTCAATTTATTATCCTTGTTTTTCAGGTAAAGGAGAGAAGTTGAAGGCTTGAACTAATAACAAGATTAATTAGTATTCTTATAATAGCCTTCTATGATAATTGTTGTAATGATGAATCGAACCGTAACTTGCGATACACAAAGATGACAATTCTTCTAATAAACTTTATAGGAATTTGAATGTATTTCTTCCTTGGAATAGTGATATGCCTAATGGCATGTGATTTTTTCAGGTGCTCCTGGACTCAACTGGTGCCTAAGGTTATGCCATGTGAATCTCGCATTTTGATGTTCAGCTGGGGTATATCAATCCATCGAGATTTCCTGCCAACTACCTCAAGAGTTCTTCAAGGAGCTGACTGGCTGCTGCACAACACACCCTTGGTGGTTGTGTCAATTGGTGCAGAAGAAGGTGCACCTGAGCGATGGGAGGATGAAGATGATCCGAAGGTGGAAGAGAAGGAGGAGAGCTTTAGTGGTATGTCATGTTTTGTTGAGTAGTGTGCTGTAATCTAGTTGACCGCATCAAGATGTGATGTTTTTCCATGTGAGAATGCATAGCTGTTTTTCGTGTGGCTCGGGCTAGGTGTGCATGGTGTGTTATGTTTTATGTCAACCATGTAGCTGATATGTGGTGATTCAATACGTACTTATGCTTCTACTTAGTTGAAAGCAGGTATAAGCACAATCCAGGTTACATGCACAACATATGTAATAAGACATATTTGGTTCAATCTGCCTGATGGAAACGATATATATTTCGATGGTTTGAAGCAAAATGCACCGTGGATTCAAAAGTGTCTTGTCTCTAATTTGTTTGAAGTACATGCCAATGGTTATTCTTTTTATTGTCGGTGTTACTGGTCGAACCAACCATCCTCTCTCTCTCTCTCTCTCTCTCTCTCTCTCTCTCTCTAGCAAAAATACAATTATTGGTGGTTTCTTTTCCAAGTATAATTCACTAGGGAGCAAGACAAGATTTTCGCTTAAGAAAAAAAATAGTACATAAATTAGGAAACGAATGCCACATCATTAGTAGGAAACGAAAACAAAGTTTGACCCAGGTTCCCTTGATTTCGGATTGATTGATTCATTCCAGGAAGCTAGCTATTTATTCGGAGGGAGAGACCCAAAATTAGTGCATGCAGCTATTAGTCCTTATGATGGATGACCTGTCCACGGTAGCTATTTAGTGAGGCAGGGAAACCCGAAATTAGTGCAGACCGATATTATGATGGATGACCCATCATCTCGCACGAAGCAATAACAACCACGAGACCCGATGAGATGACAAGTCAGCAATCCGCGTGCCTCATGCATCTCGCCGTCCATTGCATCAGATCATCTCTTTGCCGCATCAAATTTCAAACAGACCTTTTCTCTTCTCTCCCACCTAGCCTCTATAAGTACATGCCCATTGTGACTGACCGCGTGCGGATTGCGTGTGTGACTTAGACTTTGACTTTTACTTGTCGAGGAGAGGAGAGGAGATACTCTGTGAGAGAGCGCCATGGATGGCCATCGGATATGGTTGATGGTGATGGCCATGTCCGACAACAGCATGGAAAGGTAGCAACAGTGGCTGTTCGGAGTTCCTCCAGCGGATGAGATCTAACAGGTAATCGATCGTTCCTATCTATTTCCTTTACTTGGTTCCATGAACTAGTTCTCTTTGGAGGAATAGATCCGTTTGTTCTCTTTGGTCCTTTTTATTTTCGGACATACGCAGTCGGCAAAGGGCTGATGAATTCCTAGAACTCAACAAGGGCTGATGAATAATCTTGGACTGATTACTTGTCTAGGAGAGGAGAGGAGAGGAGACACTCCGTAATAGAGCTCCATGGATAGCTCAATAGTCTCAATTAATTCATAAACACCTATTAGGAACTGGAATCAGTCGATCTTTTTTCGCATATAGTGATTTGGTACACAGTAACATTAGCTCTGTTCTTATGAACAGGCTATTGATTTGCTTTTGCGTATATACATGCTAGATTTATTTCACTTTATTTCGCTTTTGCGTTACCGTCAAGTCGTACGCCGCCGTGGGCTCCCGCATTAACACATATTTGGCCGAGTCCCTCTCATTTCGATCTCTCCTGGAGACAAAGAGATGACACGAAATGACCTCATCCCAAATCACTCCCCATGAATTTGGTTTAATGACGCTCCATAAATCACGGCAAACTAACACTCCTCGATATAACTGGAGTAAATTAGCGACCCGGACTCCTCGATATACGAGATATTAAAGCAATGCGGCAGAACGCACGCAAATCTCGTTGTCAATCTTTCTTTCTCCCCGCCCGATTCCACAACCTCTTCATTTCCCTTCGCCGCCTACCCACCGCATCCAGCAGGCCGAGGCCGCCGTCTGACCGCCTCGCTTCCAATCTCCGTCCACACGAACGTTGGTCACCGCCGGCCATCCTCCCCACTCTCTATTCCATGGCGAGGAATGCCCCGGTCCGCAGCACCATGCACCTCAGGCCCTAGCCGCGGGAACGGGTGTGGGAGCGGCAGAACAGAGACCGCCTGCCCCACGCTCAGCAGACATGGCCGGCCAGCACCCTCCCCCTCATGCACGCCGGAGTCCTCGGGGCATGCAACCCTTCTGGCAAGCGTGTCCGGGCGCCGTGGGTTACCGCATCTCCGGCCGAACCTCCTCGTCCTCCTTGTTCCCAATCAAAGGAGATACTTTTAGAATCATCTAACCACAAGAATAATTCAAAGCAAATCCCGACAATAGGGTTTGAAGATTGCCGAATCAAAGTTTCAAAGGTTAGAAATGATCTTCCAGTCAGAAAGCTTTGTCCCATAAATTTGCACTTTTGATTGAGTTAAAACAGTTAGAAATGATCTTGAAGTAACGAATATACTTCCATGAATCTCAAACATGCAAGACTAAACAGCGCCAACATCGGGCAGCAACATCAAGCATGCCAAAGGGGGAAAAATCGACCTATCAATGCAGGAGCTCCTCGTGCGAGCCAACCATGCTAGCCCTGCTGGAAGCAGCCAGACGCCTTTCTCCTTCATCTCCCTTGGACCTTTCCTGTCGGGGTCACTCCCCCACCTGCTGGTATGCCAAGAAACAATTTTTGAGTCAAACTGAATTAGGGGAAGAAGAGGTTTAGGTTTATGTTTTGGTATACCTGGACGGTGAAGTCCCGGAGCAGGGCGCGGCGAGGGCAGCTCGGCTGGTCCTCAGCGGTCCGTGACGAAGGGCAGCACGGCGGCCTCATCCCGGCCTCAAGCGCCGCTGGAGGGCCTCACCCGCACGGATGCGACGAGGAAGGGCGCGGCCAGGGGCTCGTCGACCGGTCACAGCGAGGAATCGGCCGGGAAAAAGGGCCAGGAGGGGCGCCATCGCGTCCTGGTGCCGGCTTCCACCTCGCCGTATTGCAGCGCCCTGCCGAGCGATGCGGGCAGCGAGTTCGACGGAGCGCCGCGCACCGCCTGACCGGTGCACGCGCGCGCCGGCGAACGGGCTGCCGCGGCGACATGGCTGCTGGGCGGCGCCTCTCCCGTCGGCATGTACTGGGCGTGGGTGGTCAATCTGGTGGCATGTCCTGGAACATTGTCGGAGGGCGGCGCCGGAGGATGGCCGGGGCGGCGGGGGAGGATGGCCGGAGCTGCTGGCCTTCGATCTGGCTGTTAGGATTTGGGTCGGGGAAGGGAAAGGGGATCGCGACTGCTACTTAACTTAGGTTTTGTTCTGCCCAGGATCAACAGCCACCGTCGATTTCCATCCGACGGTTACAAGCGAGACACAACGGAAATGTTGGCCCAAAGATTTCCATGGTTCGCAGCCCAGGCCTGCGAATTTCCTTTTATCAGTACTTATATTGTTATTACATTAGCTGTTCCCGCTCCCTCCTTTGAAATTTTGGGTTGCCACTCTTTTGCATGTGCATGTGCATATAAGCAAGGCAAGCAAAGTGGTGGGTTTTCAAGGCGGCATCAGTGTTTTTTCACGCCGCCACGCCCACCTTACCCCCCTAACCTTTGGGCTTACGTGACTCCACCATCAAGAACGGTGGCCTCATGGGCACCACGCTCCAACAATCGAGCAAGACCCTAAAAAAAGTATCGAGATATCACCATGTCTAAACACTCTTGTCATATGTGCGAGTACAAGGTGAAGAGATCCACGCCGACAACCGGTTTGTAATCCCAAGGGACAAGACGATGCCCTAGTCTTGATGTGTAAGCATCACAACTACTTTGTCAAGGGGCAATTTACTAGGGCTCGAAGGAGGCTAATTGGAAGGGAGTCACGAGGGTCCAATTCGTCAGACCCGGCCACGACGTCCGACAAGTGAGGAAGTTCAATATCTGAAAAGGTAGAAGTTTCAGAAACCCTAACTCCGAGGGAGCTTTCCATGGCTCTAGGATCGCATCGACCCAAACTCGTATGCACTAGTCACGTCTCACGAAAAAACACATTGATGGAGAAATCAACTGACACATGGGATCCAAGTACACTACCAAGATGACAAGATGACACATGAAATGAAAACGAGGGGACCCACAAAAAAATGACATATAACCCAGAAAAACGGGTGGTAAAACATAAAAATAACCTCTCTGTGATCATGTGTCTCTTAACACCGATCACGAGATATATTATTTTAGTATGGATAGGTTATAGGTTTTAGTGTCTAATCCTACGTCTTAGGGTGTGGGGTTTAGGGTATAAGTCGTGATTAAATTCTATATCTAGTGTTCTAGGGTATACATATATGGTTAGCGTCTAGATCTAATCCTACCCCCAAAACCTAAACTTAAACACTAGACCTAAACGAGATCTAAAGTCAGGACCTAAACCCTAGGTATAGAGATTTTAACATTACACCACTGTTATGAATCCATATTGGGACCCAACACAAGAGGGGCTCTAAGACTCTAACGACCTTCCTAACACGATTCCACGCAAAACCCTCGTCTTCCCCTACCTTTTTATCGAAAGTGGTGATTTCATGTGAATTCTATCTCTGTATGCGTTGGAATAGGTCATAGCACCATGAAGAATCCCAAAAGCAATATGAGCCAGCAGCTTCCTCAACGTTTCAAAGTCGGCATGAGATTGAAAGAAAAAGGCAAGTGACATAATATCAGGAGCCAAAAATAATCCAAGAAAAGAAACTTTATTGTACATAGAGGATGACATGCGGGTCCCATTTTGTAGCAGACGGTCTCAACGCTTCCAAGGCGGCACAGGACCGAAAGAAAATGAAGTAGCCGTAAATCGGGGTGTGAAAAAAATCCAAGAAAAGAAAGATTTCAATTGGGTCAGTATCTGGACATCTGGGCCTTCGAACTATCCTGCTGGGCCTTTTGACTCGTACAATTTCAGCCCACTCCAAAACAGGAAAGGTCGAATTTTTCTCAAAAAAAAACCCAGGAAAGTCCTATGCTTCGCAAAAACAAAAAACAAGGAGATTCAACATATAAGTTTGTTTATGTAGATATAAAGATTTAATTTATCCGTTTGCAATAGCTCAGAGCGAAATACGACGTTTATTGTCCGCAAAATAAAATATCACATGTTTCTTGTACGGGAGGCTAACATCGGGGACCCATGAGCCAGCAAGCGTCGTCAACGTTTCAAAGGCGGCAGGGGATCGAAAATAAAAAAAAAGCCAAAAATCAGTTGGTAAAAAAATACAAGAAAAGAAAACATTTATCGTTCGAGAGGATGACATGCGGGACCCATGAGGCAGCAAGCATCCTCAACGTTTCAAAGTCGGCATGAGATCGAAAGAAAAAGCCAAGTGACATAATATCGGAGCCAAAAATAATCCAAGAAAAGAAACTTTATTGTACATAGAGGATGACATCGGGGTCCCATTTTGTAGCAGCGGTCTCAACAATTCCAAGGCGACACAGACCAAAAGAAAAATGAGGCAAGCAAGCATTCTCAACAATTCCAAGGCGGCAGGGGATCAAAAGAAAAAAAAGGAAATAGCCGTAAATTAATTAGGGGTCAAAAATAAATCCACCAAAGGAAACTTTTATTGTTCATAGAGAATGACATGTGGGACCGACCTGCCAACGAGCGTCCTCATCGTTTCAAAGGGGGCAGGGGATCAAAAGAAAAAGGCAAATAGCCGAAATTAGGGGTCAAAAATAACTCCAAGAAAGGAAACTTTTATTGTTCGTAGAGGATGACATGCGGGACCCATGAGCCAGCAGCTTACTCAACGTTTCAAAGGTGGCATGAGATCGAAAGAAAAAGGCAAGTGACCAAATATCAAGAGCCAAAAATAATCCAAGATTTATTGTACATAGAGGATGACATGTGGGTCCCATTTTGCAGCAGACGGTCTCAATGTTTGTAATGCGGCTTGAGATCAAAAGAAAAAGAAAGTAGCTAGTAATTAGGGGGTGAAAAAAATCCAAGAAAAGAAATTTGATGGACATAGAGGATGACATGCGGGTCCCTTGAGCCAACAGACTTACTCAACGTTTCAAAGGGGGCAGGGATCAAAAGAAAAAGGCAAGCCAAAAATCAGAGGGTGAAAAAAAATCCAACAAAGGAAACTTTTATAGCACATGGAGGATGACATGCGGGTCCCATGAGCCAGCAGGTCTCTCAACGTTTCAAACGTGGCATGAGATCGAAAGAAAAAGGCAAGTGAAAAAATATCAGGAGCCAAAAATAATTCAAGAAAAGAAAGTTTTATAGTACATAGAGGATGACATGCGGGTCCCATTTAGCAGCAGCGGTATCACCGTTTGAGAGGCGGCAGGGGATCGAAAGAAAAAGGCAAGTGAAAAAATATGAGGAGCCAAAAATAATTCAAGAAAAGAAAGTTTTATAGTACATAGAGGAAGACATGCGGGTCCCATTTAGTAGCAGCGGTGTCACCGTTTGAGAGGCGGTAGGGGATCAAAAGAAAAAAGAAATTGCCAAAAATCAGAGGGTGAAAAAAAACCAAGAAAATAAACTTTTATAGTACATAGAGGATGACATGCGGGTCCCATGAGCCCGCAGGTTCCTCAACGTTTCAAACGTGGCATGAGATCGAAAGAAAAAGGTAAGTGACCAAATATGAGGTGCCAAAAATAATTCAAGAAAAGAAAGTTTATAGTACATAGAGGATGACATGCGGGTCCCAGTTAGCAGCAGCGGTATCACCGTTTGAGAGGCGGCAGGGGATCGAAAGAAAAAGGCAAGTGACCAAATTTGAGGTGCCAAAAAACTCCAAGAAAAGAAAGTTTTATAGTACATAGAGGATGACATGCGGGTCCCATTTAGCAGACAGCGGTATCATCGTTTGAGAGGCGGCAGGGATCGAAAGAAAAAGGTAAGTGACCAAATATGAGGTGCCAAAAATAATTCAAGAAAAGAAAGTTTTATAGTACATAGAGGATGACATGCGGGTCCCGAGTTAGCAGCAGCGGTATCACCGTTTGAGAGGCGGCAGGGGATCGAAAGAAAAAGGCAAGTGACCAAATTTGAGGTGCCAAAAAAACTCCAAGAAAAGAAAGTTGATTGCACATAGAGGATGACATGCGGGTCCCATTTAGCAAGCAGCGGTCTCAACGTTTCCAAGGCGGCAAGGGATCAAAAGAAAAAGGAAGTAGCCGTAAATCGGGGGTCAAAAAATCCAAGAATAGAAAGAATTTTGGTTCATAGAGGATGACATGCGGGACCCATGATCCCGCATCGTAAACGGCTCGATCGGAGAACGTTGAACGAGATGGCGCGATCGAGAAAAAAACAATGGCGCAGAGGCTGCCATCCGGGCCCTACATCCCTCGGCGGTGCGGATTTGCGTTGACTCGGCCGGCGAACCCGAGATTTCGAGATGCACCACGTCCCGGGCCACCATACACGACGTTTTGGCCGCTTTCGTCGGGCTAGGTGGCCTCAAAAACGAGAAATTTTTTTTTTTTGACATGCACCACGGAGGGACCAAAAATCGTCGGCCATGGTACACCAAAGAACCACGACGCGACTTCAACTTCGTCGGCCATGGCAACTTTTCTTGTAGTGGTAAACAATAGAATTACCCTTGGATAAAACATTGTTGTTTTCTTCCTAGTAGCAACAACACATATACAACCTCAGAAGTTATAAAGTCACTCTCCCAGGAAACTAGAGGCATGAACCTACTATCGAGCATAAATACCCCCTCTTGCAATCACAAGTGTCCACTTGGCCAGAGTTTCTACTAGCAACGGAGAGCATGCAAGATCACAAATAACATATGACATGAATATATAATCAATCTCAACATAGTATTCAATATTCATCGGATCCTAGCAAACCAAACATATAGGATTACATAAAGATGATCTTGATCATGTAGGGCAGCTCACAAGATCGATACATGAAGCACAAAGTGGAGAAGACAACCATCTAGCTACTGCTATGGACCCATAGTCCTGGGATGAACTACTCACGCATCACTTCGGAGGCGGGCATGGCGATGTAGATGCCTCCGGCGATGATTTCCCCCTCCGGCAGGGTGCCGGGAAGAGCTTCAGAACCCCCGAGATGGGTTCAGCGATAGCGGCCGCGACGGAACTTTTCGTGGATGGAGGCTCGGGTATCCAGGGTTTTCCCGAGAAGATGTATAAATAGGCGGAGAATTGAGGTCGGTTGGGCGCCTGGTGGGCCTAGACCTACGCTAGGCACGGGCCAGGTCCAGGCTGCGCCTAGGGGTGGTTTGGCCGACCTGCTGCGTCTCTTCGTCCCCCCTCTGGACTTTGTCTTTGTTTCGGTAAAATATTGACTTCGGCTTTTGTTTCGTCCATTCCGAGAATATTTCCTCTACAACTTTTCTGAAATACAAAAACAGCAGAAAACAGGGAACTGACACTGTGGCATCTTGTTAATAGGTTAGTGCCGGAAATCATGTAAAAGTGCAACGAAGTGTAAACAAAACACATATGACTTGGTGTAAAACAAGCATGGAGCATAAAAAAATTATAGATACGTTTGAGACGTATCAAGGAGAAGTAGCTTGAGATTCACAACCCCCAATGTTCTCGGCTCAATCATGATCATCGTACCATCGCCATATTGAAGGTGCGAAACTCCCCATGGAATGAGGTGCGGAACCACCCCTCTGAATGTGCCCCGCCTCATTAGCCATAGTTAGCATCGCTGCCAGCCCATCCACCATAATAGGACTGGTGATAGCAGGTCTTCCTGCTGCACGCCCCGCGAGTTGCAGAAATAAGGGCCGATCTCCCCATTAACGTTAATCGCAGTCTGGCCACCCGAGACCAACTGCATTAATCTATGGACCATCATACCCGAGAAAACTTTGCGGTGTAGAACTTCCCGCAGAAAGTCCCAATTCATCCTATCGTAGGCTTTCTCGAAGTCCAATTTGAGAAATATGCCCCCTAGCCTTTTTGACTTTAGCTCGTGTGCAATATCATGAATAGCCTTTTTGGTCGCCTTCTTCGGTGTTCGGGTGGCGGCGGACGACTCGTTAACGGGTTTGTGGTCGGTGGCGGCCTCCTCTTCCGCTGATGAGGTCGACCGGTGGGCGGCGGCGAGGGGGCCTGCCGTTCTACCAAATAAAGGTGGTTGTCCTAGGGTTTCTCTCGCGCCAAGTGAAGATCGGTCGGAAGCTTCTTCCCACGAGGCTGGCTGGATTGTCGTGTTCCGGAAGGTCCTGCCGACAAAATTCATTGTGCGATCAATGCCTGAAGATTGCTGGAGTGGGTGTTTTCGGTCGGGCGCACCCATGTTTTTTATCCAACCGTTTGGTTTCAGAGGGAACGCTTCGAAGCTTTGCTGGCAGTTAATATCATGGAGCTCGTTTTCTTTCCATGGTGCTGGCGGAGAAGGTCATGAAAGCCGAGATCGGTGGAAGAGCAATGGTGGTCAGATCTTGGTGGTGAGGTGGAATTGGCTTGGAGCGTCGTGACTTTAAACAACGAGTTGTATGTGGGGGCGACTACACAAGAGTAGTTCAAAGTTCTATCTTTCAGGGGTGAAAATACAAGGCCTGGCCTTAATTGGTTGTGCCTAGCAATGTTCTTGTTGAAGGCATTGTTTTGAAAGGGAGGACATTCTTCAGGGTGAAAACCTAAGATCTATGATCGGACGACGACAGTGTTTGTGCATTGTTTCCTTCTTGGGGCGTCGCTTACGGAGAAGCTTGTGTGTTTCAAGTTTTCGATCTCTGTAGCAGGACTTTTCTTTTCTGTAATTTCTTATCTCTTTTTTTGGCTGTATGACGTAAGTGATAGTATTGTCACCGAGAACTCACAAGGTGAGCTCTCAGCTATGCCCGATCTAAGAGCATCTCCAACAGCCGCGCTATATCAGGTACTGTATATTTGGGTTTATAGCGCGCGGGGTCGGCAAGAGCTAGTCCAAAAACAACAATTTTCACCCAATTGCATATGTAAATAGATAAAACAAAATGTAAAATATACTGAAAATATAAAGATATTGCAAAGTTCAACCCACATTTGCTACAACCGAATTTCTTAAAACTAGACTACACTAATCGGAGTCCCAGTCGAAGTCGGAGGAGTTCGGTGTTGTGGACGACACCGGAGTCGACGTCCACTCGAAATCCGAGGAGGAAGAGTCGACGGTGATGGTCGACGGACCGGCGCCATTCTTCTTCTCCTCCTTCTTCTTCGCGGCCTTCTCCTTCTTCTTGGTCTCCTTCTTCGCCCTCTCCGCCCCCCGACCGTGCTTCTTCGCCGCCTTCTGCGCCGCCTTCGCCTCTTCCTTTTCGGCGTAGAAGGCGACCACCGCGGCCACGTCCTCCAGGAAGCGCCGCGCCCACTCAAGGTGCATGCGCTCTTCACGCTCGGCGACGACGAGGCGCTGTTCGAGCTCGCGCTGGCGCTGCCTTGCCTCGCGCGTGACGGCCGGTGGCGGTGGCGTGAGGGCTTCCGCCTGCTGCCGCGTCCAGACATCGTCGAAGTTCATCGAACACCGAGAGCGGCCGAGGCGCCAGGCGACCGCGTCGTACTCGCGCCGCCTCGTGCACCGTCTCGAACGTGCCGAACCTGATGCGCTCCTCGTCGCTCCAGATCTCGGCATAGAAGGTCCCGTTCGGACGCGCGTAGACACCGCGGTAGCCGGAGCTCGAGCGGCGGTGGGGCGACATCGCGGGGAGGCAGAGCGACGCGCGGAGCGAGGTGGAGCGGTGGCGATGCGACGCGCGGTTGAATCTTCCTGGCGGTTGGGTGCGCGCGCCCCTCATTTTATAGCGCGCTGGAAGCGGCGCGCCAGCTTTGGCGCGTAGAATGGCGCAAAAGCCCGCACACGGCAATTTTTTTTAGCACGTGCCGTATTTTCGCGCGCCTGCTAGAGCGTCGCGTGTCGCTCCCGCGCTGTATTTCGGTGATTTTTTACGCGCACATTTTGGTGCGTCTGTTAGAGATGCTCAGTCCTATTAGTAATGTAGACTAGCTAAATACCCGTGCGTTGCTACGGGACACTTCCGAATAAGTGGACAGTAGAATAAATCCATGTAACCCTTTACAAAAGGTATGTATAATAGTCCCCATGCAATTGTCTTTGCTCGTACGAACTTTTGTGCTCCAGTTCTCCCCTCCTGGCCCATGCACCGTATTGAAAAAAAGAACAAAAAATAAACGTTTGAAGAAGAAAGCAGCGTGGTTCAATTTTGCCTAGATCTATCGACCATCGTTACCCTAGCCTCAAATCGCTCCTTTTCCAGTATTTCCTCCAACATAGCTTAAGTCGTGGGGAAATTTAAATATTCCTCCCTTCTGTTTACACTAATATTTGGATGGACTCAAATTTTATCAGTCTATATTTATTGGTTTCTGGTAACTACCAAAACCATACAACACAAGTATCCACACAACATACACCTGACGATAATCCATACATCAAATTAAAATTACAGAAATAATTTGTAATATGTTTTAATTTGATCTACTACTATATTAAAGATTCAACTTTTATTTGATATACTCTTTTAACCTCGAGAGCCATGCCACCCTGTGTTCTAATCAAAATGGTTCTAATTTCTAAAGCACGACGAAGCCATGCGGGGAAGAGGTTCAGACTCCCGTTTGCGGTAGCATATGCATGCCTCCTTGATTAACGCACTAAATGATGTGATGACATGTTCTACTGATCAATTCGCAAAGACAATTCTTACTGAATCGCATCGTTCACTGCTGGAGATTTGTAGTCATCTGGTTATTCGTTATTCAGTTAAACATGGTTCTACATTCTGAAGACTTGGGCGGTGGGTTGTTTTTAAACATAAGGCTCGACGAGCCCAGCTTTGAATTAACAAAGCCATCAACCGGCCAGGAGTACAAGGTAGCATGCAACAAAGAAAAAAGAAAAGAAAAGAAAAAACTGGGGATACCAGCTCTAGATACAAGCCCAGGTGGTGAAGAGCTAAAGCCTACTACAAAGGAACAAGTAGACCAGGGCTATGCCCTAAACTACAAGATCTCCGAGAGCGCCCAAGACTTCAGCAAAACACCGGCGGCTTAGCTTGAGACCCCAAGCCCGAGCCGCCACTCCGCGGATCTGAACCATGCAGGACTAGCACACTGAGCATCCTGTCAAACAGAGGACCACCAGCACCCCGAGAACTAGCTAACTACGCTAGTGAAGCCGGCGAAACTCCAGAGCTCGAAGGGGGAAGCTTCATGACAGCGCCTCCAGGAAGGAAAATGGCGCTCGCGAGCGTCATCGTTGTCGGCACAGGCCAGCTGTGCAATGCTTTCGCGGAGGCTTCGGCACCCACCCCAAGAGAACGCCTAAGTCTCAGCGCATGCCAATCACGACAAACCACCAGCTGTTGAAGAACACCGGGGTGCCTCCCGCCACGACGCACCACAGACAGCCACCCTAGGCTCGGGAATGGTCGCGCAAAGGGGAGACACACCGTCTATATGGAGCCGGGTACTGCCTGACGCATGGCCTCAACGAAAGGGGTTTCGAGGAGGAGCTCAGATGGATCACTAGTAACTAGGGTAGCAGACAGAGCCCAGGGGCAGGCAACCGGCGACAAGTTGTGTGTCGTGGCCACGCCTCCAAGAAGATGAACGGCGTCCAAGGACGTCGTCGTCGCCGGCAATGGCAAACGCCTTGCTTTGCTTTCGCAAACACCCCAACGAGCCCGCCAGCATCCCTGAAGGTCGTGGAGTCCAGTGGTGCCACACTAGACCCGCTCGGAACAAAAATCCGAGACACACCGTCCCCCGGTGGTCAAGGGTGGCCGGAGGGCAACAGAAAGGCGATGTCGGTGACCGCCACCGCACCAATGGAGCACCCCTCCCAACCACCAAACCCCACCATCCTCCGGCCGGAGCAAGCCGGAGATGGCATCTTGGTCCCTACCAAGAACGAATTCAGAGGAGGCACGAGCACTGCCAGCCCGGCCATACTCCGGCCGACGGCCTCGACCCGCACCAACCTCTCGCCGTCGGGGCACCGGGCAACACCCGGCTGCCCAGGACGAGACCCTCAGGCCAACCCAGCCCGAGCCGGTCCACGCCCGGCCCGGATCTAAGCCCACCGGCCCGGATCCAGGCCCGCCGCCGCCACCCATGGCCACGGACGCGCCGGCGTTGGGACGCGCCAGCAAGGAGCCAGCCGCGCCGCCACCTCGCCGGAACCACGCAGGCCTCGCACCGTCCGGCGCCGCCGCCTCCTCGCGCAGAGACGCCGCCCCCGCTGACTGCGCCGGCCCGCGCCGCCACCGCCAGACGAGGGGGAGAGGAGGCCCCGCCGCCGCCGGCGCCCCAGAGCTTTGCCCGGAGACGCCCTCCGGCGGCGGCGAGGGAGGGAGGAGGCGGAGGAAGGGGTGGTTGCCGGGCGGAGGTTGGGGTTCCGCCCTGCCGCTCGCGGGAGCAGGCAGGACGAAACGTTCGAAGGAATGTCTATTCAGTTGTGCAATCAGGGTCCGTCGGGCGGTGGGTTGTTATCCGGGTAATGTAGCTGCAGGTCAAGTCAAGGAGCGGCGCCTCCTCTCCCCGCATCCTGGTCAGATACTCGGGTGCTCGGCTGCCCTCCAACACCCGCCGTCCAACGACGACCACCTTGGGCGCACCGGTCCTGCCTCGCCTACACGCCTCCCTGTCCGCTCCAGCTCGGCGCTCTCCACCACACTACGCCTCGCTGCCGGTGTCCTATTTCAGCGGCGACTCGTTCTCCGGCCGGTCGACCTCCAGTGCTCCACATTGCCATTGTCCGTGTTCGGCGCCTCTGCTCCTGCCTATCCTGTCGTCAGCTTCTCTTCTCTCCGTTCCCGCAACTCTCCTCCCGAGCTGGCCTTCCCATGGGCTCCTCCCTCCACCTTCCTCTCCGTCCTGCACCGGCAAGCCGGACGTCCCCGTGAACTCAAGTGGGGCCGCTCGCCCGTCGCAACGACGCCACCACAGATGAGGAAAGGAACGATGCTGGACCCGATCTGCTGGATCCTTTCACGGTCCAGGTTGCGCCGAAATGCTTTTCTCGTCTACCGTCAGGCACAAGCGTCGCAGCCGATCGGAACGGCTTCCATGGCGGCCGACAAGTATGTGGCGACTTCGTGCTCGTCCCGCCAGGCGTGCATCCCTGTGGCCCGACTCGCCCGACACGGGACGCCAGTGCGGAGCGGAGAGGATTACTGCAATTCTAAGCACGACCGATCACGTAAAAGGAAAATACCGGATGATGGAAGGACTACCGATTCAATCTAGAATCTCTCAGGAAGGTGTTCTACGATTATCTTGGACCGCTTCTACCGGTCTTTCCGTTGCCGATTTTTTCTGAGGTAAGATACGAAGCCTGCTCAGATCGAACGATTGGTTTATTTTTGACGTACGAAGTTAAAGCTGGTTTTTTTACGGACGACCACCACCGATCCAAATTTTGGACCGCTTCTACCGGTCTTTCCGTTGCCGATTTTTTCTGAGGTAAGATACGAAGCCTGCTCAGATCGAACGATTGGTTTATTTTTGACGTACGAAGTTAAAGCTGGTTTTTTTACGGACGACCACCACCGATCCAAATTTAATAGTAAAGATACATCACTCATGTGAAGAGTATACGGATGAGGAATAAAAACTGGAGGATACGCAGCGGCAGCTGAAAACTAGAGGCCCGTGGGCTGTGGCATTATTACACTGTGAAAGCAGAAGCCACCGGGGAAGGATGAGCCAAAGGACGAGATGGATCAACCACCAGTTTGTAAACTTGGCGATGCTGCTTCTCAATTGTCGCATGGTTCTCAGCAGCATTATACCCCACCATAACGTATTTGCGTTGAACAACACGTACATTGTCTACTAACTTTGACTCTGGGCCGGGATCAGCAGATCGAACGCAAACAGAGGAGAACCAGCCCCTTTCCAAAGGGAAGAGAAGTTCCCGAAGAACAATGCGGCCCCTGGGCGCCACCACCACGTTAACCTCTCTAATGGACAGCTCGGTCTTCCCAGACGCTGTTGATTGGCCGACCTCCATAGAGTAGACAACGGCAGCACCGTCCCTGTCTCTGGACCGGCCAAGAAAGAGGTGGTCGCCGAGGGGCACAGCCTCGCCGAGGAAAGGAAGATTCATGGCGTGCACCATCTCCCACACGTCCCTCTCCACGTCGTACCCGCATGTCCCCTTGTATTTCCTCTTCACCTTGTCGGCATTCTCCTGCTGTACAGAGAGCAAGATATGGGAGCCAACCGTGGCGTAGGCGGCGACACAAATCTCCGGCGGGTTGCTGTACTCGATCGGGTTGATGCGGCACGGGAAGACGGGCGGCGGCTCGAGATCTTCGCTGAGATGGCTCCACTTAGGGCGGCCATCCTTGAACCAAATGCGCTCGAACCAGGGAAGGTAGTCGAGGCCCCACTTGACGGAGGGGCGGCGCGAGAGCACGTAGAGCTGGCCGCGGAACGGTATCAGGACGGGATCCATCTTGTTGGTACTGAGGTCGGGGCCGTGAAACTCCTTGGAGGCCGCGACATCGTAGATGATGGTGTGACCCTGCCCTTTCCCGCCTACGCCGACGATCCAGGACCCCTGCGGCGACGATACCGCGGCGAAGGACATGCCTGGTTCATGGCTGAGGTGCAGAGGGACCATAGGGGTCGTTGCGCCGACGGTGAGGATGGAGTAGGCGGCCTTGGCGGCCTTTTTCTTCCCGGCCTTGTGCTCCACCACCAGGTAAATCGGCTTGTCGGGGTCGTCGATTCTCCGGCGATGGCTGGGGGAAGTGGAACCAGCATCCTCTGCGTCGCGCTTCAGCTCGCTCGGCATCTCGCGGGAACAGGCGGCGGCGCTGCAAAACCTCTATGCATAGTCGTCTTTCTCCCTTGCTTTTATGCTCACCACCAAGGTGGGCCGTGGGCTTGACCCTACATCTTGCAATCTTGGAAAAAGAAACCGACATAATCCCGAGCGGCCGTATTCTCATCTGAACAAAAACGACTCCTTACACAGGACACGTACTGCAGATGTAGCTCGTTTTCTTTTCAGATGGACGTCACGTACTGGAGTTCTGTTTCTTTTCGAATTTGAATTTGTGGAGTACACCGAGTCGGTATGGTGCCGGGATCGATGTGTTCTGTTTCTTTTCGGATTTGGACTCGTTTTGGGCCTTTATATTTGAAGTAAACCTAACGAATCGAGCAGATCAGATACGTGCGCCGCCCCCTGGCGGCGCTGGCGTTGGCGACGGCGGCGCACAAAGATGAAGAGGACGCCCTGTAGAAGAGGTATGGACGTGGAGGAGACCATGCTCCCGAAGAAGAAGAAGCAGAGGATGGCCGAAGCGGAGGAGATCGTGCGCCCGGAGAAGAAGCAGAGGACGGCCGACGTGGAGAAGTCGGCCTACCTGGTTGTAGGCCACGGGTGCGTGAGACCTGCCTTTTCCGTGTTCAAGATCGAACCCTACACCGACAGCGGTGGCGGCGGCGACACCCCGGTGAGAATCCCGCGCCGCCTCGCCCGCCTCAAATGCAACCACAACATGTCTTTCATCCCATTCAACTCGAAGGGCCGCCGGTGGATCGTCGGCGTCGGCGGCTGCTCAACCGATAGGCGCCGCTACGGCCCGGGCACCATCATCTTCGACACCGAGAAGCAGTCGGTGATCCGGGGACCGGAGCCTAATTCGGTCAAGAGCTACCCGATCCTCCTACCAGTCGACCACAAGATCTACGCCCTGGCCCGAACCCCCTCCGTGGTTGGACCGCTCAACTTCGTGCCCTGGTTCGAGGTCCTCGACCTCTCGAGTGCACGGGAAGTCGACGGCCGTCTAACCAACTGCAAGTGGAGCCGCCTGAAGCGGCCGCCATTCTTTCCCTGGGAACTCACCCCAGGGGATTACATTTGTCCGCCCAGCGTTACCGTCAAGTCCTACGCCGCCGTGGGCTCCCGCATACTGGTGTCCGTGACCGGGCATGTGGGCACCTACGCGTTCGACACCAACTCCAACAGGTGGTCGACGGCGGATGACAAGAACTGCCTACCGTTCGTCAACGGAGCCATCCCGCACAGCCCTGGGCTCTTCCTCGGCTTATCGAGGACTGCAAAGGCCATCGCTGGATACAAGATCAATGTCGATGGCGCTAAGCCGCTGTCTGTGGTTGAGATTCCGGTCGTGTCTAACTTGGAAGATGAAGACCTGGTTGTGCACAGCTACAATTTCCTTTCCCTGGGGATTGAAAGGGGCTTCTGCTTGATGAGTTGTTGGAGCGTTGATGAAACAAGATATGCCCCACACCTCCGGGCGCACATCAGGGTGAGGACGTACAAAACAGATGATTTTGTGGAGTCCCAAGGAAAATTACTGGTCGTCAACAAGCACTGGATGCAGGTTTACAAGATCCGCGATTTGATCCGGACACTAGATGCGCCCTGTCTGGCTAGCGTGGTCTCCATATGATATGACTGAGTAAGCCCTTCCGATATATGTCCAAATTGCATAGATTAGTTAAGAACAAGTACATAGGATTCTGAATTTTCATGATAGTTTCTCACACTTTATAATAGATTAGTTAAGAACAAGTAAATGGGATTCTGAATTTTCATGATAGTTTCTCACACTTGCCCTTATAATATAGCCCTTTTCACCATAGACATGGATTAGCAAACAACCATGCTGGGGCACTGGGCAGCAGATATATGATTCAATAATGTGCGTGTGATATTGTGACTTGAGAGTTGAGACCAGCGTTTGTGCACTACTGGGCTGCAGATTTATAAATAAATTGGAGCTACTGTTACTGTACATTAATCTGGTGTAGTTATTTCTCAAGTCTGAAGTTGATAGATTCATATTACAGTCTGACTTCTGATCAAGATAGACAACTCAATTAATTCATAAACAGCTGTTAGGCTTGACCTCTTGAGTTGCTGGTTGCCAAACTCAAGCAAGAGCACAACTACGACACTGTTTTTTCAATCGCTGGACTAGTATTGAGGTAATGTTTTCTGGGAGAATATTGTAACTTGTAAGCCCTAGGAGCTGGAATCAGTCGATCTTTTCTGCAGATAGTGATTTGGTAGACAGTAACATTAGCTCTGTTCTTATCAACATGCTATTGATTTTCCTTTGTGTATATACATGCTAGATTTATTTCCCTATTGCACTGAATTCTGGAATTAAATTGTCGTACTTCTTAAAATCACTATATTTACAACAATAATGATATCAGTTTGGTGTTGCATTTGTTGGTTCCTTTTTTTATATAATTGAGAAAGTTTACTTTTTTAAAGGGCAATTGAGAAAGTTTATATAGGTATATACAGACAGGGATCCAGGGAGGCCAAGAATTTGATGTGGATATTTTGTCCATACGTATGCTCCACCTGTACATGCACACAAATACAAGCTAACTAGCCACGCATGCTTGCAGACATAAATATCTATATGATGCAAATTGTCCGCAGTATGTGAATAGAGATATAAATTGGGTTCACAGACTCACAGGGATCGTACAAAATAAAATTGCAAATTGACACCATTATGTACAAGCTGCATTCACAACAAAACTTCTCTAATTCTACAATGTAATTGGTTACTCGGTAGTTTAATTAGACCGAAATAACCAGTGGTTGACTGTTTAGATGGTTTACTTTGCACACATGACTACTGTGTTAGTGAAATATCATACTCCTAGTATTTAGCATGGTTCTTGTATCCCCAACTTGGCTAGTCTGACCTCTAATCAGAAGCTGAAATGCTAGTTCAGTCAACAAACTGAACGACATTAATTTTAGAAACAATTGAGGTTCACTGAAGCAGCACAAAAAGGAACAAGCCACAAGATAGAAGAATACTTGAAAATAGCCAAAATTCTGTACAATGATTTCAGTAATAAAAATTTGTAAAATTTGTAGGCAAGCATATTTCATACCGGGAAATAATCTCAACAGACAGCATTCAGAACATATTCGGTACAGCAGCATAATGATGTATAATTCGTGTAAAATTCTCGACAGAGATTTCCTTTTCTATCATTTATCTGGAAGGCTAGCAAGATTAATTTTTAGCTACAAATTGGCATGAGAAGGGAATGCACAGAAGAAGGGAACTGGAACCATTTCCTTGTAGAGCCAGCAAACCATGGAACTATCTGTGTTTAACTAAAATCTCAAATTTATTCAAACTAGCAAGGTGGCCCTCGCAAATGCGAGGGCATCATCTTTAGCAGGTTAAAGCTCATGATGATATAAATTTATGATGTCATAGATAACACAAATTTGAAATTCTCCCACAAAATTATATGAGGTAAAACGTCACATTTGTGATATTATTTTTGAAAAAAAAATTGTGAATAATAGATACCATGACATCTCCATTAATACCATGTCACATATTCTAAAATTTCTATTTTTTGTTAACTAAAAGTCCACCATTTTTTGAGTTGATATTGAAGGTGTAACCTTGCATTATTGGTTTTTTATCATGAGAATCCAACATACTGTTATTTCTCCTCTTACACTTGCACCATTGTTCTCTCTAATGATAGACCGACGAACAACCTAAATATATATATTGTTCTCACTCTATTTTCTGTTTAATCCAACTATGCTAACAGATTACTTATGTATCATTGAGTTTGATTCCAAATAAGAACTCCAAAGTTTTTCACATGATCATTCTAAAACTAACTCTTGAGGCACATGGAGCAATCTTCTCTTGATTGTATATCATTACGCTAGTGTGATAAAACAACTTAAAATCCACCGCACAACAGTATTAAAATAATAATAAATTAGAAATATGAACCTAATTATTGTTTATTTTACTGCATCATACGCTCTCACCCGAAGTCCGAATCAATATAACCCTAAATTTGTGTGAACCGGGCTTAGAAGTTGGACATGTCTGTCTTGAAATCACCATTTGAAAAATTTCGTAAACAAATGTAGCCAAACATAGCAGTGAGTTTGAAATCCAAAATCATATAATAAATTACTTATAGTCATTTACAGAGCTTTTTCTCACATGTTTCTTTAAAACATTGCAATCTATCGAATATAATTTATCTAACACGCGGCTTATTCACTCTCCGAAACCAATTAGACAGTTTCCTCATAATAACTGATTAATAATAAGTTGTGATAAACCCCATGGCATGTATGTGTGATGTACACACGGTATCATGCACTCACCATGCATGAGTGTGTGCGCTTAGGAAAATGACCCATCGTATACTACCTGAAATTGTGGAGAATGACTTGTATCCAACGCTTCGAGCTAATTATGGAGCCAGATTCGTGTGCAATATTTACGGATAATATGATTTTTTTTATATCATACGTACACGTGCTCTACTTTTCACTACCTCTATCCCGGAAAGGTTGTTCTAAGTTTTTTAATTTTAAATAATCTATAAACTTTTTAATGTAAAAATACATCTGAGTTTAGAAAAATCTTCTACATTCTTCTCAAGAGGGAGGGATTAATTTTTTCTCCTTCCGATTGTTTAAATATACTCAATTTATGTATAATATAAATCACTTCACACTATTTACCATAATGTCCACCATGGTCTTGGCTGCCGGGCTCGATGGCGGGAAGACGGCAGCAGCTCGACACACAACGCGTTCTCCTCAGCGGCACTCTCGCTCAGCTACTGCGGGGGTGGCCTATGGTGCATGTGGTTACTAAAAAAATCTGAATTCTGATTTTTATATGTTTCACGTTCTAGTCTAGAGATATTGCCATGGTATTTACACGCGACACGTTCCAGCTCTTGCATGGTACACTCATCTAAACTTTTTAGAAAATTAGTCTGGACAGGATAAGCAAATAGGCACGTACGTTTATGGCTTACTCAGACGTGATCAAATAGGACTCCTACAGTTAAAAAAGGCAATACCCTTTAATCGTATATGTAAGAGACTCAGGTTTCCATGTTTTTCATTAAACTACACTTTTCCGTGACTTGACTTCCCGTGTCAAATAGAAAAAAATGGTACTACTTTTTTTCCATAAAATCCCAGCCGTGAGTTATAGACATTTTTTATAGACTTAATTAATTGTGGTGGTCTAGATATTTTGCCAAGAAATAAATAGATCGTGTCAAGTTCACGTCCGTGTTATACATGTGTACGGTTACGTAGTTATTCATCCCTCGTTAAATCCTGACCATGCATTACAGATCCAATGATAAATAATAATTTGGGTGATGTGGTTAACCTCGTGTCTCTATTCAAAACCCCTTATTTTGCTTTTAGTATATAATAGATAAAATAGACCCTAACTGCCTTCACGTACTAATAGCGATTCAAAGTATACATACATGTGGATCACACTTTTGTGCTCCAGACACAGTGAGCTGCAAACTTCCATTTCAGACATGACATATTGATCGAACCCTACTATGAGCACACGGTACGCGACATATCTGCTAGCACTAGAGCAATGAGAAATGAAATAATTTGATGAATGGTCCAATGGAATGAACTAACAGAAGAAACACCGGGTTGGTCCTAGTACAGATCATCACTCGACACGACCAGATGGATGAAGGAAAGAAGAGAGAGACAAGGAGGGAGGAAGCGGCAGGAGGAGGACGGAATAATGGGACAAGGAAGACCAGCTCAGAAGGACGGGAAGCTTGCGCAGCGTTGGTTGAGGTAGACGGAGCAGCCGTCCCTGGGCACGATGGTGGGCATGTACACGGGGTCGTCGCATCCGTCCGTGGTGTCCCGCTTGAAGTCGGCGACGGAGACGAAGAGCGCGAGGAAGAGCACGAGGTGGTTGAGCGCGTAGCGCTGGCCGACGCACTGGTGCGCGCCGGCGCCGAAGGCCAGGAAGTTGCGCTTGTAGGCCACGTCCTCCCTGCGCGCGTCGGAGAAGAAGCGGTCCGGGTCGAAGGCGTGGGGCGCCGGGAAGCCCTGGAAGGAGGACTCGTAGACGGACGGGAACACGATGGCGCCCTTGGGCACCGTGTACCACTCGGTGAGCTGGAACGGCTCGCCCGCGATGTGCGGCACCAGCGTCGCCGGCGGCCGGTACCGGACCACCTCGCGCGCCACCGCCTGCGTGTACCTCATCCCCTGGATCTTCTCGGCGGTGATGGGCTCGCCGGACTCCGGCGACCAGACGGCCGCCACCTCGGCGCGCACGCGCGCGAGCACGTCCGGGTGGGACTCGAGCGCGGAGACCGCCCAGCAGAGGGAGGAGGTGGACGCGTCCTGCGCGGCGAAGAGGAAGTCGAACAGGAAACCCCCGAGCTCCTCGTCGTCGGTGTGCGCGGGCGGCGGGTTCCCGGCCGTCGCGGCCTCGTCCTGCATCCAGTAGTCGACGAGGCGCGCGCAGGTCCTTGTGGTCGTCGCGGAAGAGGCTGTTGCTGAACGGGCGGATTTCCAGATGCGAGCGCGGAAGTCCTTCTCTTCTCGTGTCGCGCTGTGCAGCTGGCCCGGGCGTACATACGCATGCCTTCCTTCACGTGAATTCCGCATCCTCCCTCTTAATTTATTTCTCTTTTCTTTTTCGTCCTCCCGTACGTGAATTGTTTCGATACCCGGCCGCGTGGATTCGCTCGGTCGCCTCTTTTCTGCTTGATCGATTAGCTACTCTTGCTTCTTCCTTCTGATCGGGAAATTAAACAACAAGGCACTCTTGCTCCTTCCATCTTCTTGGTGCACGTATGATTTATGTATTGATTACAGCAGGCCGGGCCTCAAACTTATCTCATCACATACTACTACTCTGCTTCTTGCTACGTCATCGACGCATAACACAATACTGAAACATGGATCCGATCAGATCCACACGTGCACCTGCATGTCAAATCATCCTCATCTCATCTCATCTCATCTCATCCGATCCAACCGTGCTCCACCAGGCCGGCTTCGCTCGCTCGCGCGCGCGTCACAATGAAGCTCCATCGATCGATTAATAAAGCTCCTCTTTATTCCCTCCATCGCTTGCAACCAAACTTGTTCGTACGTGCGCGTAAAATGCTACTAATAGATTTTTCACGTGCCCAACCCCTATTTGCGGACATTACCTTGCATCACATAATTTTTCAAAACATTTTGCACTACGCCGGGCCAGGTCTGTGGTTTTATTTACCTGCCGTGGACGGGCTAAAGAGTGACCACCCCATCGATTCAATTCAACCTCCTCCTGCTTCTAAATCCTCTCTTCAAAACTAAAGAGTCGCACCATTTGTCTAAATTGGCATATATCTACACCATAAAACACGTCTATATACATGCGAATCTAGACAAATCAGCGACACTTATTTCTAAAACGCAGGGACTACATATAAAAACTCTTCAAAATTAATAATAACCAAATAAAACCGCACAACTCCTATCCTAGTGCGTAGCTCCACCAGTGTTAAGAATAACCTCGGACTAAACGTGTAAAGCAACCACTTAACACTGTTACAAACTGCTCCCCTCAAGCATTACATTACACAAATGATGTTACTACAATTCGATGCCAGAATAAGCCGCCGCCACAGCCGGCTACTTGACGGTGTCGTCGAGAGTTGATGAAAGTGCGACACACTGAAGGCAATTGGTGCACCAATGTAGAGTCGACCGCCCGCGGCTCTGGAAGAAAGCCCTAGCTAGGAATACAAGTATAGAATAAACAAAACAAGAAGAAATATGTGCCGCTGGAACTGCAAAATGGCAATATGTACTCATCACTACAAGCCTGTTACTCCATTGTAAAAACCCACCAAACGGCTATAGAAGACTAAAAACAGTGGTGGCACTGGAACCGCAAAAACAGCGATACAAGGATCCACATCTGGACCGGGAACCAGGGCCCGTCCATTCCATCTTGAACAAGACAGGGCAACTCAGAACATAACATGGAACACAAGATTGATTGTCACTCTTCATGCAGACACACTTGAACCAAACAGAGTGGTGCGGTTGTAACCTCATAGGTAAGGTACGGCCTCAGAGAAGAGTGACTGCCAGAAGGGGCGCTACTCTTCACAGAGACTTTGTAGTCAATCCGCTGCCACTGGATCTCCTACAAAATGCGCTTCTGGATGTAGCCGATGACGCTCAACACCGCGCCTCCCTCCTCTCCCTCAACTTGCATCCCATAGCCCTGCTTCATACCCTTCAGATCCTCCTCCGATATAATTTGAACCTGAAAAATATACAAGAATTCAGCAATGTCTACACATAACAAGCAGCAAACAATCAAAAAAAAAAACGAGGGCATACTACTACAAGGCTAATTTATTCAAGACCACAAGATGAAATACAGTGCTGCATACATGTCATCAATCTGACATTCAGTTTGAGAAAGCATAAAAAGAACAAAAAAGAACTTGGTTGTTCTTCCCCACAAGGAAAGGACAAATTCTCATTTATCAAAGATTTCCATTCTGGAGCATGTATATACAACTACAAGGATCTATATCTGAAACGGAAAACAGGGGCGATCGATTCGATCGAGTAAAAGACAGGGCTTCCCCAGAACATGGCAAAAAAGACAAGATTGCTTGCCACTCTTCACTCATTCAGCAAACACAACTGAACAAAACATGCACAGCAACATGTACTGAACCAAACAGAGAATGGTGCGGTGGCAACCTGTTAGGTGAGGGCTTCAGAGAAGTGCGACTGCCAGGAGCAGCGCTACTCTCGACGGAGACCTTGCAGTCAATCCACCGGAGCGCCACCACGCTGCGCTTCTTGATGTCGCCAATGACGTTCAGTAACACGCCTACTCCTCCTCCCAGCTCACCACCAAGACAACCTCCTAGAACCCCTGCTTGTCGCCCTTCAACACGTCGGCCTCCTCCAATATGATACGAACCTGAAAAATATGCAAAATTTCAGCTATGCCTATGCATAACAAGAAACAAAAAAGTAAAAAAATCGAGCTCATACTAGTGCCTATAAATCTACTGAGTATGCACGCAACCAGTTTCCATGGCCACATCCATACAAATATGTGCAGCAGCATAAATCACTAAATATTCAAGTATATAGCATTACACAAAATTTATTGCCCATACAATTAGCAGTAGGTATCTTCACTTACAGGATTTATTACAGCAAAACCAACACATTCATATGTATGATAGTCGGACATGGTTCAAAAAAAAGAATAGAAGTTGTTGGACGCTGGTAGTTAAATTAGTCAACAGTAATGCATATGCACACAAACAATTTAGAAATCTGGAAAAGAGTGCTATAAACCACTGATTATTGACATCATGTACTATAATAGTTTCTAAATAAACAGATACAATTGATAATTACTAAAGATAATTATTCCAGTTTGATATGCATCATGGATCAACTATAAACACTATTGACTCCAGGAGCATTGATCCAGGCAGAAATTAGGCATATAAACATTGATCAATATACTATTGATTCACTTCATCAAAGGAGATACTTTTAGAATCATCTAACCACAAGAATAATTCAAAGCAAATCCCGACAATAGGGTTTGAAGATTGCCGAATCAAAGTTTCAAAGGTTAGAAATGATCTTGCAGTCAGAAAGCTTTGTCCCATAAATTTGCACTTTTGATTGAGTTAAAACAGTTAGAAATGATCTTGAAGTAACGAATATACTTCCATGAATCTCAAACATGCAAGACTAAACAGCGCCAACATCGGGCAGCAACATCAAGCATGCCAAAGGGGGAAAAATCGACCTATCAATGCAGGAGCTCCTCGTGCGAGCCAACCATGCTAGCCCTGCTGGAAGCAGCCAGACGCCTTTCTCCTTCATCTCCCTTGGACCTTTCCTGTCGGGGTCACTCCCCCACCTGCTGGTATGCCAAGAAACAATTTTTGAGTCAAACTGAATTAGGGGAAGAAGAGGTTTAGGTTTATGTTTTGGTATACCTGGACGGTGAAGTCCCGGAGCAGGGCGCGGCGAGGGCAGCTCGGCTGTTCCTCAGCGGTCCGTGACGAAGGGCAGCACGGCGGCCTCATCCCGGCCTCAAGCGCAGCTGGAGGGCCTCACCCGCACGGATGCGACGAGGAAGGGCGCGGCCAGGGGCTCGTCGACCGGTCACAGCGAGGAATCGGCCGGGAAAAAGGGCCAGGAGGGGCGCCATCGCGTCCTGGTGCCGGCTTCCACCTCGCCGTATTGCAGCGCCCTGCCGAGCGATGCGGGCAGCGAGTTCGACGGAGCGCCGCGCACCGTCTGACCGGTGCACGCGCGTGCCGGCGAACGGGCTGCCGCGACGACATGGCTGCTGGGCGGCGCCTCTCCCGTCGGCATGTCCTGGGCGTGGGTGGTCAATCTGGTGGGTGGGCTCGGGAGCGGCTGGAACATTGTCGGAGGTAGGAGAGGGAGATGTCCCGGGGCGGCGCCGGAGGATGGCCGGAGCTGCTGGCCTTCGATCTGGCTGTTAGGATTTGGGTCGGGGAAGGGAAGGGAAAGGGGATCGCGACTGCTACTTAACTTAGGATCAACAGCGAGACACAGCGGAAATGTTGGCCCAAAGATTTCCATGGTTCGCAGCCCAGGCCTGCGAATTTCCTTTTATCAGTACTTATATATTGTTATTACATTAGCTGTTCCCGCTCGCTCCTTTGAAATTTTGGGTTGCCACTCTTTTGCATGTGCATGTGCATATAAGCAAGGCAAGCAAAGTGGTGGGTTTTCAAGGCGGCATCAGTGTTTTTCACGCCGCCACGCCCACCTTACCCCCCTAACCTTTGGGCTTACGTGACTCCACCATCAAGAACGGTGGCCTCGTGGGCACCACGCTCCAACAATCGAGCAAGATCCTAAAAAAAGTATCGAGATATCGCCATGTGTAAACACTCTTGTCATATGTGCGAGTACAAGGTGAAGAGATCCACACCGACAACCGGTTTGTAATCCCAAGGGACAAGACGATGCCCTAGTCTTCATGTGTAAGCATCACAACTACTTTGCCAGGTGGCAATTTACTAGGGCTCGAAGGAGGCTAATTGGAAGGGATTCACGAGGATCCAATTTGTCAGACCCTACCACGACGTCCGACAAGTGAGGATGAAGAATATATGAAAAGGTAGAAGTTTCAGAAACCCTAACTCCGAGGGAGCTTTCCATGGCTCTAGGATTGCATCGACCAAAACTCGTATGCACTAGTCACGTCTAACCAAAAAAGACATTGATGGAGAAATCAACTGACACTTGGGGATCCAAGTACACTACCAAGATGACAAGATGACACATGAAATGAAAACGAGGGGACCCACAAAAAAATGACATATAACCCAGAAAAACGGGTGGTAAAACATAAAAATAACCTCTCTGTGATCATGTGTCTCTTAACACCGATCACGAGATATATTATTTTAGTATGGATAGGTTATAGGTTTTAGTGTCTAATCCTACGTCTTAGGGTGTGGGGTTTAGGGTATAAGTCGTGATTAAATTCTATATCTAGTGTTCTAGAGTATACATATATGGTTAGCGTCTAGATCTAACCCTACCCCCAAAACCTAAACTTAAACACTAGACCTAAACGAGATCTAAAGTCAGGACCTAAACCCTAGGTATAGAGATTTTAACATTACACCACTGTTATGAATCCATATTGGGACCCAACACAAGAGGGGCTCTAAGACTCTAACGACCTTCCTAGCACGATTCCACGCAAAAACCTCGTCTGCCCCTACCTTTCTATCGAAAGTGGTGGTGATTTCATGTGAATTCTATCTCTGTATGTGTTGGAATAGGTCATAGCACCATGAAGAATCCCAAAAGCAATATGAGTCTATAACATAATTAATAACACATTGCATGAAACCACATCTAAGTTACTACCCACTATGGAGCTAGTAACTTAGACTAGTAAGAGCATCTCCACCGGCAGCCCCCAAATAGTCACCGGCAGGGGCGCCGGCACTACCGTATGGGGGGCGCCGGCACAGCATCCTCTATTTGGGGATGCTGCTCCCACACCGGCGCCCCCATACGCCAACCCCGATAGATTTTGAAATTTAAAATGATATTTAAAAACCCAAATTCATACGAAATTCATACGAAATTTATAGAAAAGTAGCTCGAATCTAAACATCACTAAAACTTAAACTTAATCCTTATCTACTGGCCGTCGGTTGGGGCGCTCGACGGCCCTACCTCATCGTCGTTCTTCGCCATTGTTGCCTGCATCCGTGCCCGCTTCTTCTCCCTTGATTTCCGCATCTGGCAGTGGAGCATGGCGGCCGACATCGCAGTGGCTTGCCCGAGGCGCTGTCCCCGCGCTTCCAGCCTTTCCCTAGAAGCTTCGATCTCGGTGCGCCTCGCCTGCTGGCGGGAGAACGCCTCGTAGTGGCGATGAGCGTTGAGCTCTGCGAGCTTCTGTCGCTCCGCCTCCATGAGGCGGCGTCCCGCCTCCTCTGTGGCCGCTCACTGGCACGAGATCTCGAGGACATGCTCGAGGTTCGCGTCGTTGACGAACTCGCGCTGCTCCTCCTTCAATCGCTGGTATCGTTGCGCGTTCAGCGACGCGAGGATCGCCGCCTGCTCTGGGTGGGCGGGCGGGGGGTTGCGGCGGCTCACTCGACTGCACTGCCTCCTCCGTCGCCTCTGCTTCCGCGTCTGCAACGTAGGCCTCGTGCCACGCCGCGAACCGTGGGTCCGCGTCCTCGTCGGAGCTGTACTCCGCGTCGGCCTGCGGCTCTGGCTGCGGTGGTGGTGGAGGCAGCGCGCGGCCGTTGAGGCCCAACATCGAGTAGGTGGTCTTCAGACGGCGCGACATTTTGATGTGGAGAGGAGAGAAAGGAGCAGCGGTGGTGGAGATGAGAGTAGAGAATGGACCGGCGGTGGTGGGCGGCGTACGTACTATATAGCGGTGGCAACTACCCACATTTACGGCGACTGGACGCCGCGTGGCTAGTCGCTGCCCTCGTGGCTGCCTCGGTTTTCGCGCGGGAGACCATTTAACGCCGACAGACCAACCTTCCCGCGTCGCGTCCCGTCACGTCCTCTCGCTGACAAGGCGCCCCCACCAGCGAAAACCGTCGTTCCGCGAGGCGCCGGCGCGCCCTTGGCCAAGGGGCTGGCACGGGGATGCCGGCGATTGTATTGGGCTCGAAAATTGGCCGGCGCCATTTGGGGCACGCTGGTGCGAGCCTAAATACGACACCGGCCCCCAAATCGCTATCGGGACCGCTATCGGGGCCGCCGGTGGAGATGCTATAACATGACATATGTTACTAGACTAAGTTACTCTCCACTACGAGGAGCCTTAGACTACTCATAGTGGGAGTAACTTCACTAGTAACTAAGTGTCCAACTCAGCAAATTTGATTATGTGGCAGTGAGTTAATGAGGATGGAGTAACATAGCTAGTTACTGTAACATCACACTTATCAAGATAAAATGAGTTTATAAGCTAATTAATGAGTACATACTCCCTCCGTCCTATGGAATAGGGCGTAAAAAAAATGGCACGGCGATTAAGGAGGAAATCGCTGGGAGATTAGTTCCAAACGTACCACTAATAAATCGCTTAGTTCAGCAGCAAATCCCGGATTAACTGCCCACGTCCGCGTCCCCCGCCCTCTCATTAATTCCGTGTGTGCTGGCTGTAGCCAATTGAAGTTGCATGCATTAGTTTTCCAAAACAAAAAAATCTGCATGCACTGCATGCACATTAAAGCATGGAGGGGCAGGTTCGGAAGAATCACATCAAATCTACAGCCACGCCTTATGCCTTGACGAAAGTTGTGAAAAAATTATACGCCTTAATCCATGGGACGGAGGGAGTATATGATAGTACTTTGATGTTACTAACCACTGTGAAGATAGTAACATAGAGTAGTAACATGTGCATGTTACTACTCTATGTTACTTCCCACTATGACTAGTCTTAGGCTGCTCATAGTGGGGAGTAACATAAGTTAGTGTCATGCATAAGTTACTAGTCCATGTTAATACCTTCATAGTGGAAAGTAACTTAGAGATGGTATCATGCAAAGTCTCATTTATTAGTTTGTAAACTCATTTTATCTTGGGGTGTGTGATGTTATGGTAACATAGCTAGTTACCACCTCCCTCTCTTTCTTCATTTATTGATATGCCATGTCACCAAAACACCTTGAAATGTGTGATGTTACTACCTAAGTTACTCCCACTATGAGACTACCCACAATGGGAGTATCATAGGTAGTATCATGCATTCCATGCATGCAAAATGCTGATGTGGCAGTGCAATTAAAGATGAGAGAGAGGGTATTAGTGGGTATTAGTATCATAGGTAGATACTGTATCATAGCACATACTACTAGAAAAATTAATGTTAAGTAAATCTTGTACATATATTTGCATTGAGATTCTACAAAACAATTAATATATAGAGACTATGAAACTAGTATATGATACCATGCATTGTGGAGATAGTAACATGTAGTAGTATCATACGCATGATACTTCTATATGATACTATGCATTGTGACTAGTCTGAGCAGTCTTATGTGTGTTGCATGTCATTGTTTATTCTAGGTTGTTTACTCGCCTAGAATAAACAAATCGCCTAACACATATTTGGCCGAGTCCCTCTCATTTCGATCTCTCCTGGAGACAAAGAGATGACACGAAATGACCTCATCCCAAATCACTCCCCATGAATTTGGTTTAATGACGCTCCGTAAGTCACGCCAAACTAATACTCCTCGATATAACTGGAGTAAATTAGCGACCCGGACTCCTCGATATACAAGATATTAAAGCAATGCTGCACAACGCACGCAAATCTCGCTGTCAATCTTTCTTTCTCCCCGCCCGATCCCACAACCTCTTCATTTCCCTTCGCCGCCTACCCACCGCATCCAGCAGGCCGAGGCCGCCGTCTGACCGCCTCCCTTCCAATCTCCGTCGACACGAACGATGATCACCGCCGGCCCTCCTCCCCACTCTCTATTCCATGACGAGGAACGTCCGGTCCGCAACACCACCTCAGGCCCTAGCCGCGGGAACGGCTGTGGGAGCGGCAGTTCAGAGACCGCCTGCCCCACGCTCAGCAGAGACGTGGCCGGCCAGCACCCTCCCCCTCATGGACGCCGGAGTCCTCGGGGCATGCAACCCTTCTGGCAAGCGTGTCCGGGCGCTGTGGGTTACCGCATCTCCGGCCGAACCTCCTCATCCTCCTTGTTCCCAATCTCAGCATGGCCTTGTAGAAGGTAGCGGCTTGGACATGATGAAGGAGGAGCTCGTCCAGCCCCATCTCGGAGACGTTCTCCATCACGGTGCCCTGCAAAAGGTCCTTTTTCCCCTGCAAAATTGTTTGGAATAGTTCATATCATGATCAAATCTGGGTCGTTTTTTCATTGATGCACCATAATAAATACTTGCACTAGTTCTGTGTGGGATCTGCTAATTACAATTTCCTATCTTAATTTGCAAGAAGATGGAATCAAACATTCGTGAAATCTGCTTGGTGGGATGCGTTTTTGGTTTTGCAAAGCACCTGATGGCTTTGGTCTTGGTCAAAATCTGAACTGAATGCTCCAAATTGTGGCGACTTTGCTTTGCCAGGTTAAGCTAGTATTTTCCTTTATACTAGTACATACTAATTTTGAGTTTTTGACACAAAACCGCAGTGTGAAATTTAGCTACTCTATTAATTTCGCACAGCTCCACTCATTTGTGGTTCCACATTCGCAGCTTGTATTTTCTGAAGACTAGACTATCAAAGGAGATCAGTCAGTAACATATAATTGCACAACAACGACAACTAGCAGCGGTTCACGGTATCCTCTGAAACCCAAGAACTTCGCTATACATCTTCCTTTTCTTCAGGTTTGTATTGCAGCAGCACAAGAGAACTTGTATGCAGATTTTTAAGTATTTTAGTGTCCATATGCATTACTCTTCCACTTGTCTCACTTACCTTTGTAATAGTCGTGCTTAGTTTACATTTTAGTCTTCCTTTTACCTTTTTAGGCTGAATGTTTACTACTCCCTCTGGTCTCTTTTAATTGACTCGGATTTAGTATAACTTTGTACTAAATTTGAGTCAATTAAATATAACCGGAGGGAGTAGTAAGTCTGAATGTTTGGAAATTTAAAATTAATTTGGTCTCAGTTTAAGTGGCAGGCAGAAGTCGATCTCGTAGATTCCATTGCCGGAGCTTGTGATGGTGGAGCTGGGTGGGCGTGGCTACACGTCCCCAGTCCCCAGGCACGCAGCCACCTGCGAGTAGTTTGTCAACTCGCATGGTGCAGCAGTAGCACATGCTAGCTAAGTGGGCGACTGACTGGCTTCATCTTCAAGAAAAAGGTTGCACTTGTGCAGTCACCGTATCTGTTGTATGAATATGATTTGGTTTTGCCCTCCGAGAGTAAGCAGTCATAATATATTTAGTGCTTAGCAACAAAAATTCCAAAATGCAGCGCTTCCTGTTGATGTGAGCTTGGAACCCTCTGGGATATTGTATAATGCCTTGCTGTGATTACTAGCAAGCGAGCAAGCAACACACATCAATTAGCTTCTCCATGGTTTTATACGGACACATAAAACTTGATACATGTCTTGTTGTGATAAACTAATGCATATTTTTTTTATCTTTGTGTTCCCTTCTTTTGCTTCTAATTTTATTGCTAAGCAGTGTATTGACATTCTATGTATTTGTATTGATCTGACGGAAAGCATGTATGCATCTGGCTATGTAACCTCTACTTGGTGAAAGCCCTTTTTTTTTACTTGGTATTCTAACATGCGCAACACCTCATAAGGTAATATCAGCTTTTCGTTTTTTTTAGTATGGTTTTCTCATTTTGGTGATGCCTTGCTGTTGCAGATGGAGCACTGTAGGATGTAGGATGCATAGGAGAAATGTATTGGCTCTGGATTGGTGGATTGGAGCAGTCAATGCGGCCGAGAGATTCAGGGTGATATTACTCTGCCACTCCAATATACTGATGTGGTGTACTGGTGATGTGAACATAACCAATACAATAGTTCCAGGAATTGAAATGATTTGTATATTCATACTTCTTCAAGTTTATCAAGTGAATCTTCATATATAACTTGGGAAGGAAATCTAGAACGATTTACTCGTTGTGCAGAGTTCTAGATAGCTTCAGCAACATGCCACGCCTAGAGTAGCCAAGTGAAGCATGTACTTCTTTGTCTAACATCGTTGTATCGCACACCGCCAGCTCTAGAGCGTGGAATCTCCGTCAGGTGTGAAGCTTTCCCTTCCATGCACCCTTAGAATTTGGAACCATACAAATCTTGGAAAAGGTCATTGCACCATTATGTGGTTGATAGTTTCAGGTGCTTGATCACAAAAGGGACAAAGGGTTGGACCCTGGAGACCCTTCTGTGCAAGGCGAATACCTGTCCATCAACGGTCTCGAAGATCCAGCCAAAGGAAAAGATTTTCCTTGAGTGGTGCCCAACTTCTCTAGATTGTGTTGTTATGCATGCTAAGATATGATATATTTAATGGACAAAAAATTCATAATACTGGATATATTATGCATGCTACTATTGTGTTACTTTCTTAGGTGGTACATGTTTATTTCTTTGAAACTAGGATAGGATGTATTTAACATATTATATCTTGCTTGCTTTTCCTTTTTGAACGATATGATGTATTAGTTTTGACCAGTCACGTATATATTGGTCATGCAGGTTGTTAGTGAAGATGGAAAGCGAGTGAAGCACAAACATCCATTTTCAGAATCAGTGTTTGTTTAATTCAAAGGTTTTCAAAAGCACAATAATAGAAAAACGTTGGAACAATATGTCATGGCATGTGAAATTCTAGAAAATGCAAGACTTAGTTGCAGAAGTCGTTTGGTTGCACCACAGGAGAAAAACGCAGGAAATTTCTATAGAGATTGAGTACATGTCATAGTTGTCACAGGCACATAGGAAAATTTCCAAGTGATCTAACTTCTTGCTAGAAATCCTATGAGATTGTAGTATAGGAAAGCAATCCATAGGAATTTTGGAGCTTTCAACCCTTTGAATCAAATGGCCTCTATAGGAAAACTTCCTATGGGTAAGAATCCTACAAAGTTCCTTTGAGAATCCTTCGAATCAAACAAGGGTTCAGATTTATAAGAACTCTAGGTAATTGATTAAAATCATTAGTTGTTTGACCTATATCATCATTTTTCTGATGTGCTACAGTAGTAGGCCAAGAGGGAATTATTAATGATGTCCTCTTCATGCATTTAAATAATGATGGTGTAATTTTCATTTCCAGTTCTCGAATTTGGTAGTGTTATTTATTAACCGAAACATTCAAATTGGTAGTATATTATTTTATTACCTAAAACGGTTTAATTGGTAGTATAGATTTATGACTGGAACCCCCATGCCACCTCAAATTAGGTGTGCTAATGCTTGTAAGTTGTACCTGAAATTGGTAATATAGCTTTATTAGTTTGTAATTAGTAGGCTTTTCCACAAAGCAGGATATAGTATCCAATCGTTTTGGTAGTGCAGGGATCTATTCAGGTACCTCAAAATAAAGTGTGTTTCATGTGCTTTGTTCATTTGAATTGAGCGCTGTGGTTGTTAGTTACTTAGTGGAGAGTGCCATGTTTTTTAATTTCTCCTTCAAGTGTTGTATTGCTAAGTTTGATATTTCCTTGCATGTTGCGACTCTTTTCTGCATCTTCAGAGGGGGGAAAGTCCATGTGAGGTGCTCTCTAGGGACTCTCTGGCCAATGAGTATGTGGACTATATCCTAGTAGCTTTACAGTAATTATAGATGCTCTCTCGCATTGCACTACAACACATTTCGTATAAACTTACAACCCTCCATTATCTAAAGAGATACCTGAGATGATTGGACACTGAAAAGTTGTTCATTTTGGGATATACATGTAGTGGTTATATGTCGCTCACAATATGTGAAAGTAATATGCGCTCTCACCAAGTGTTTATTTTTTACATGAAAGCTTAGGCTTATCTTTTTCATGTGCAATTCACCTATTATCGTGGTTTATTTATTTTTCTTTCCTGGGGGTGTTCGTGATGTTTTTCCTTTTCACCCCATTCTTAGTACTGAACTCTCAAATTTGGCTATTTGTTTCCAGTGACAGTTTATTCACTATTCATTCAGAGAAGACATGGCATTTCTTGAACACTATTGTGTTGAAATCTACATAACTTGAAATCTTACCTTTATACAAGAATATGTCTATTCGAACTATCTCATTTTGGTGATTTCTTTTTACTGTAGCTAGGATGAATGTTCTAGAAAAATGAGGCTTTCAAAGGGAATTTCATGAGAGGCATCGAAAAATAGTAACATTTGGTATAGGCCGGCATGAAATGGTGACAAAATTGGGCATGAAAACACCCATCGTCTCTTAAGAGAAATGCAGAAAATGTAGCTTTTAACCTCAGGCCTTTTTCGCTTTTTTTCTCAATTTAGAGCTTATGATTTGGGAAATTGATGGTTCCTTTGACCTTGCTATTGCATATGGAGCACTCGAGGATGCATAGGAGAAATGTATGGGTTCTAGTCGATGCAACCGAAGGATTCAGGGTGAGATTACTCTTCCACTCCAATCAGATGATGTGTTGTATGGGTGATGTGAAAATAACCAAGACAATAGTTCCAGGAATTTAAGTGATTTGTATGTTCATGAATGGTGATATAGTTTCCATCATCTTTTTTTAGTTCTTGTTTCTTATTCCATATTACGCAACTAGAACTTAGCATTTAAGCATTTGGTCTTGTTAGTGCCTTCACAATGGTATCATCTTCATTATTATTCTGGTATTGAACATGCATATCTTTTACTTTCGTGCATTCCATAAAATTTTGTCGGGTATGTATTCCTTTTGATTTTCCTACTGAGCATGTTTCGACTTGCCCAAAAATCTTTCATGGTGTGACACTTATGGGGATCTCGCACCATCTATAAAAGTGCATTATTGATCTCACTAGAGATGATGCCGCCATCCTCGCTGCCGCTGTCGGCATCCTGCTACCCTAAAATTAATTGCTTACTCAATTGTTTTAATTATTTCCTATTTTCTATACTAGGAGCTAAAGGGGTGCGAAGCGGTGGTACTAGCAAGCAATGTTGGAGGGAACATGATGAGTAGGAGGCACGATGGTGACACCATCCACGACATCCACACAAGCGCAACACATAACTTTCATCTGCAATGGTGTGATCTAGTGTATGTTCCTAGTTGATTAGATGCAACACCTACCTGATTGTCTGTGAGCACTTTTATTGCCTATTAAATGCGATCATTATTGTCTCTCCTGTGTGAAGCATGCTTAATTCGATAAGATGTTCTCAACTCCATCTAGATTCAATGGGCATAATATATTTTTATCGCCTATAGTTGTTGAAATTGTAAACTTGTCTCTTTTCTTGCAACATCTCCTTGTCATGTGCAATACCATTTTTTATTCTTTTTATTTGTAGACAAAAAAAGATTTAATATTGATGGAATCATTCGCTCTATCTTGATCCTTGTGTTTACTGTGAAACTCTAGTTGCTATGAATCTGGTTATATAAAGATTTCATCTGCAGTATTTTTTGCATAGTAGCTTATTTATCCTCTTTTCTTTTGTAATATGTTCTTCTAATCTGTGAGGTGCATAATAGCATGCGGTGCAACTGTTGCTGGGCAGGCCATGGAGGCAAGTTCACCGTAGTGGTTGTGCTATCTTAGTTTCGTTACAATCTTCCCATGTTATTCCTGAAGTCGATGCCCTCTGTTTGGCCATCAAGAAGTTAAAACTTTCAATATTTGTGGTGCTTTTCTGGTACTGGTTTGTGTTGGTGATGTAGTTTATAAGGTGCTAGTTTGTATTTGCCTCTTTATGTCTAAAATAAATAATGAATGAACGATCATGTTACTTTCTTTTGTCCAAGTCATGCTCTATTGACTGCGATTTAATCCTCATGCTAGCATGTGATTTGGTTGCAGCTTTGTGTGTGTGCTGTTTTATACAGTTCTGGTATGCTATATTCTAATTGGCCTGTGAACAGAGAGCATATCTCTAACTCTTAATATGAATATGGTAGCTGCTGTTAAATCCTGGTTGTCTTTTAGATGTTTGCGTAGTAGCATTGTTGTGATCTACATTTGATCTTGTGATCCATGTATGTGATGAGCGTAGTGACCCTGGTGTGTTGCATTGGTATAGTGCATTTTTTTGCATATATAGTAGCTTAATTATACTCCTTCTTTTATATTATGCTAAGTGCATAACTGCATGTGGTGCTCCATCAGTCTTGCTGCTCCTACGTGTCGGGAGTTCGGTTCGGCATGACTTGACCTTTCCGGCTCAGGCGGTGATGTCGTGGTGTTACTATGATTGGCCTCGACTACAACCTCTCTGGTAGGCTTTTGGTTCACTTGTTTTATCTTTGGCTCCGTTCTGCTATGTGATACCAGAACCGGGTGTTTATTTCCTACCTTATGAACCGATAGCCCCCATTTGATTCATGTGAGGATGATGATCTGGATAATCTATGTTTGCATACATGTAAAATATTTGTTGTTAGATTGTATTCCTCTTTGGTTAGACTTGTGCACTTGGAGTTGGATTGTGTGTTTATATGACACGAGTTGTGTGTTTCATGCACTTATATTCTTCATTGTTTGATCTGTGATCTGAATGTTCAAGAAATCAGAAACATCATGCCGAAATTTCTAACTTTCTCTGTAATTAAACTTCCATTTGTTAATTAATCAGCTAAGCATATCATCTGCATTTCTTGAAGAAATTTTTGGAATTTTGATAGTGAAGAAGTTTTCCGCACATGAACACATTACTCGTGGAGCTAGAAGGATGGTTAAGTCCATCATAGCAGCAATGTAGTTGCTCATGATAATTGAAAAGAAGCTCTAGCCTGTGAGTAGTACTAGCTAGAAACTGTCCTACGAAAGTGTTCCAAGCTAGCAGCAACTTGAGCTAGTTTTCGTTCCTACCCTATTAGCTTGCTTTATTAAATATAGTAAGCAAGATGGTGGTTCCTAATTTGATGATAATACCGATAACAAGTAAACATGCTGATAATAATAAGCCATTTCTTCTGTTTGCGGTCTCTAGGTTGCGCCTTGCGCTTGGGTCTGTTGCAGCCAGCTGTTGTCATGTGGTATAGTCTTAGACGATGTGACATCAGTTTCTGTATGTTTGGTTTCGGCTTGTCGATGATTCTGCTATGTATATATTTTTGATTCTTTGATCCTTGATAGGTGAAAGTACATAAAACATTATAGGTCATGCCGATTTTTTGCTCCAGGTGATTATCCTTGAATTTGTTGAATCAATTAGCTGCTAGTACGCATGCTGCAGTTAGTTGACATATGAGATTGCAATTTGCTCTCTGTTGGTTTTTCCTAATATGAAATATATAAAATCATGCCAGAACAGACTTAATGAGCATAATGATGGAGATGAGGTTTTTCATAATGGTCCGAATGTTTGTTGATGCATTTGTTTTGTGCAACTATATGGATAAACACATATGGATGAACATGAGTTTTGTGAATGATGGAGATGAGCAACCAGAACAGACTTAATGAGCATAATGACGGAGATGAGGTTGTGCTAGTTGCAGGGGACATTTTGCAGGTACTTGTATATATACTTTGATCCTGGACCTGGGAGCATAATGGTGGAGATGAGGTTGTGCTCCAATTTATTAAGTCTTCACCTGGGTATACTCTGTAGCTAGCTAGTAATTCTTGTATTATTAATCTGAGCAGCAGATCTTCATGCATTCATGTTTTATTGGTTGTGACTCTCCGCGAGCTTTCTCTATCTAATACAGCGAGCGAGATGGTGGTTCCTGTGGATTTGATGATAGTATCGGTAATAAGTAATCATGCTTATAATAATAATGTCATTTTTTCTGTTTGTCATTTGCAGGTTACGCCTTGCCCTTGTGTCTGTTGCAGCCAGGGTGGTTTGATCCTTGCTCGGCATCGAGGAGGGCTTACTTCCTTCCTGCTTCTTCGGTCCCCGTGCCAGCCCCTACTGGAGGTCGCCCGCGCTGCCCCTGTTGCAGGTCACCCGCGCCAGCCCTGGCGGATGTCACCCGCCTCGCCCCTGGTGGAGCTCGCCCGCGCCAGCCTCGTGTGCCTTGCGTGCGGTGGCAGGATCGGCTAACCCCTGGCTTGGACTACCTCCTCGGCACTGAGGTAGTAGGAATGGTTTCATTTATTTGACGTTGATCTGGTTTTACAATCAAATGAAAATTAGACTTGAGCCTGGCATATACCCTATATAAAAGACAAACAATTTACCACACCTCTTAGAAATTTGGTAACTGTAGATGCACCAATTTCTCCTCCAACTATTCAATTACTATGTGACACGTATCTCTTGAATTTTTTTCATCTGGTCAATTTCTTTGCGTTTTTTTTTTCTAGCCTAAATTGGGTACCGGTTACCGGCAGGACTTCCGGTTATTGTGTGTTTACCATCGTGCGAAAATATCTACTGCTTATCATTGTTCCCGCACCGCTTTGACCATATAATCCAGAAGCACCCAGTAAATTTCCATACGGCTCGCCCCAAAAAAAAAGCCCAGACACCTCTCCTCACGCCCTAATTCATGCCGCGATGCACGCCTCCACCGGCCTCCCCCTTCCCCCCTGAGCCGCCGCCTACCGTGAGCTCTGCTGCGCCCGAGCTCCCCTAGCCGACCTTCTTCCTGGCCGGCGACGGTGTGGGTCAAGTCCTCATCTGCCATCGCGGTCGCCGCGGAGGCAGTCCGGCTTCCCCCGGCTGGTTTACAGTGTGCGCGTTCGAAGGCCAGCGGTGCGGCCGCCGCGATCGCTCCAACCGGGCACCGCATACAGCTACTCGACCACCGCCTCTCCTCTTCGCCTCCGCTCGCGAATTCGTTTGTCATTGCCACAGTTTCGTCCAAGAAGAGGCAGAGGATAGGCGCGGGGCGCTGTTGGGGGAAGCAAGACGACAACAAGTAGTGCGACTGCACAGCGGGAGCCTGGGAGGAAGATGTTACTGATTCAGGAGCAGTGACATCAATCCCATGGTCGCCCAGGTGAGGCCATCTCCTCTATGTCCAGCATCATCTCTCCTAACTGAATTCAGTAATCTTTGAGGCATTAGCTGAAGAACCTAGGTAGCAGGGACTAAATGTTGAATACTATTTTCTGTTGGTTACCCTTATATGCATCTTTGTTTTCTTGCTGATTCTAAGTATGTTTGGAATTACAGGCTGAAGATGTGTATACTTAGCTACTGTAGGTATTAGCTTTGTTTTTAACTTATTTATTTGTTCCTGGGATTTTTTAAAGTTCAACGCGGCTGCTTTTGTAGATTTCACAATGGTGGCGCTCATGGCCATCAGGAGGGAGATGCTGACTCACTATAGGGTGTTGGATAGCTGGGACATCAGCTCCGCCGACTCCTCCACAACTGAGAATCTCTACGTGACTGTCAATATGTAGATTATGATGTCTGCAGGCCAGGTTTGTTTTCCATATTCGTGCACAGTGCATCAGAATGGATATCTGATCATTCAACGATAATACTGACTGGGTGTTTTATTGTCTTTTAAACAAACAAACATATTTTCGTTCCAGCTTTCATCCATTTCCAACTACTTAGCCTTTATAGATCTTCTTTCTTTTGGTCAGAACAAGTTGTATAGTTGCCTGGTTTAGTTAGCCAGATAAAGGAATCCAAAACCTGAACTCATTTGTATTCACTTGGGAACGTGAACTATTTACTTTGCAAGAGTATGTTTTGTGTTCGACAAGATTGCTGTTGATATTACAGTCCTACCGTCCTAGCATGTTGAAAAAAATATTTGGATTATTGGGCAAGTACTAGCAAGTTCACCTATTTTTGTTTTCGACAAGACAATGTTGTTTTTGCATCTAAGTTTGGATTTTGTTGTTGCTGATTTAGATGGTCATTACGTTATACAGATTCAGAATGCATGACACATGTCGAAAAGCTGAAGCTCCAAAGAAAAGATGCTTTCAATATGATAACTCCTTTTTTTCTATGTTGAACTCTTTCGAATATTCTGATCATGTCCGTTTTACTATTCCTGGGATGTCTCTACTTCCTTACATATTTTTTACTGGCAATATTCATTGCCATTAACCTATGTTAAACACATATTGGAGTAGAGTAGAGGTTGATTTCAGAAAAGTTTCTTTAGACCAACCTCATTGGATGGATATGTTCTGTGTGAAACTTGGATAGTCAGTGATGGGTAATTTGTAACCATAGTTTGGTTTTCTTTTCTTACCTTACCTTACCAAGCTGACATCTGTTTTTTGTTGTAGATAAACGTTAACTTATGACTTGAGCTACCTTCTAATAAACATATCAAGCCCTCCCATCTATCTTTCAAGAGTTTCTAGAGTTTGTTCTAAAAGTTGATTATCATAATTTGAACACATATAACTGCAGTATCCAACTACACTAACTACTGAAGCTCTTTGCCTGGAGCGATTGCCTGCCTGAAGGCCATCGAGTTTGCAGTCGAGGTAGGTATGGGATGGATAATAAATGAAACTGATGCATACTTGCTAAAATCGGTTCTCCAGTCCTATACATTTGATTCAGCTGGCCATGTAGTTCTCTTCAGGGAGGCAAAATTCCTGCTGCTCATCAACTTCTTATATTACAAAGTATTGTAATGTAAGCCTTTTGTAATACAATGGCTCGCGCCTTAGCTGCTAAGGGTGCTAGCTTAGTCTTGGGTGGTGTTATGATGTGGCATGATAATGCACCAGACAGTATATCTCATATTGTTGCTAGCAAGCTAGCTGCAACAGATCAATAAAGTCCAGGGTTTGCTGTAAAGAAAGTAGGAACTACATTGCAACACTATGTGCTGTCAATTGCGAGTTCAGTAGAAAATTTACCGCCTCGCTCTACCACTACCTAACATGAAAATGCATGCCCTCCACCATGTAATCCATTGTATACATATGCTTCTACTACAAACAACTATGCCATCGCTCTTCAGACATTGCTCTACAGGCGTGGCGTGCCACCGCGCCAATGCCTCCTAGTATGATTGAATGTGCACATCATAGCCTATAAGTGTTGCTGCCTAAATCTCTTGCCTCGATGGAAAGTTTCCTTTGATTGAATAATGGCTTTGGTTGTTGCTTATTGTGTGAATTAGAACCCTCTCTAAACATTTTGATTAGTTATTTCTCTTACTAGGTTAAGCTCCTAGTCTTTTATTCAATTTATTATCCTTGTTTTTCAGGTAAAAGAGAGAAGTTGAAGGCTTGAACTAATAACAAGATTAATTTGTATTCTTCTAATAGCCTTCTATGATAATTCTTGTAATGATGAATCAAACCGTAACTTGTGATACACAAAGATGACAATTCTTCTAATAAATTTTACAGGAATTTGAATGTATTTCTTCCTTGGAATAGTGATATGCCTAACGGCATGTGATGTTTTCAGGTGCTCCTGGACTCAGCTGGTGCCTAAGGTTATGCCATGTGAATCTCGCATTTTGATGTTTAGCTGGTATATCAATCCAACGAGATTTCCTGCCAAATACCTCGAGAGTCCTTCAAGGAGCTGACTGGCTGATGCACAACACACCCTTGGTGGTTCTGTCAGTTGGTGCAGAAGAAGGTGCACCTGAGCGATGGGAGGAGGAAGATGATTCGAAGGTGGAAGAGAAGGAGAGCTTTAGTGGTATGTCATGTTTTGTTGAGTGGTGTGCTGTAATCTAGTTGACCGCATCAAGATGTGATGTTTTCCATGTGAGAATGCATAGCTATTTTTCATGTGGCTCGGGCTAGGTGTGCATGGTGCGTTATGTTTTGTGTCCACCATGTAGCTGATATGTGGCGATCCAATACGTACTGATGCTTCTACTTAGTTGAAAGCAGGTATAAGCACAATCCAGGTTACATGCACAACATATGTAATAAGACATATTTGGTTCAATCTGCCTGATTGAAACGATATATATTTCGATGGTTTGAAGCAAAATGCACCGTGGATTCAAAAGTGTTTGTCTCTAATTTGTTTGAAGTACATATGCCAATGGTTATTCTTTTTATTGTCGGTGTTACTAGTCGAATCAACCATCCTCTCTCTCTCTCTCTCTCTCTCTCTCTCTCTCTCTCTAGCAAAAATACATTGATTGATGGTTTCTTTGCCAAGTATAATTCGCTAGGGAGCAAGACAAGATTTACGCTTAAGAAAAAACAGTACATAAATTAGGAAACGAATGCCACCACATTAGTAGAAAACGAAAACAAAGTTTGACCTAGGTTCCCTTGATTTCGGATTGATTGATTCATTCCAGGAAGCTAGCTATTTATTCGGAGGGAGAGACCCAAAATTAGTGCATGCAGCTATTATGATGGATGACCCGTCACGCTAGCTATTTAGTAAGGCAGGGAAACCCGAAATTAGTGCAGACAGATATTACGATGGATGACCCATCATCTCCCACGAAGCAATAACAACCACGGCATCGAGACCCGATGAGATGCATGACAAGTCAGCAATCCGCGTGCCTCATGCGTCTCAGCCGTCCATTACATCAGATCATCTCTTTGCCGCATCATTTTTCAAACAGACTTCTTCTCTTCCCTCCAACTTAGCCGCTATAAGTACATGCCCATCGTAACTAACCGCGTGCGGGTTGCGTGTGTTTGGGTGGGATTTGAGTGTGAAGGACTTGAACACCTCTAGTGTTCTTGCTTTGCATCATTGCATAATGTTGAGCTCTCCACCACGATTAGTTCGTGTGAGAGACCGTGAGCTTGTTACTCTTGGAGGGAAACCTCCTAGTTGGCTTGGCGGTTGGTGCTCCGGTGATCTCTTCAAGAAGATTGTGAAGAGGCCCGGGCTTCTCCTTCGTGGAGCTTGTGAAGTGGTTGTGGAGCTTGCCATCTCCGGAGTGGAGGAAAAGCTAACCATAAGGAAAGGGCCATTATCCTTCGTGGGTGTGGTTCGGAGAATAGGGTGAGCCTTCGTGGCGCGGGGAATCCTTCGTGGGACCTCCACTCCTCCAAACGTGACGTACCTTCTTGCAAAGGAAGGGAACACGGGAATACATCCTCGTATCCGCGTGCCTCGGTTATTTCTATACCCGAGCTTTCTTTCCTTGTGATAGCCAACGTGCTTGAAGTACATATATCTTGCTATCACTTGTGCTACATATATCTTGTGCCTATCTTGCTTAGCTCTAGTTGCTATTGTTACACTTAGTTGAGCTTAGCATATTTAGGGTTTGTGCTTGTAAACTAAACGATAGTTTAATTCCGCATTCTTACAAGACAAATCCGCAAGAGTTTTTTAATTGCATATTCACCCCCCCCTAGGCGACATCTCGATCTTTCAGATGGAGTAAAGGGTTGGAAAATCTCCCGTGGCGCAACTTCTCGAAGATGTCGTCGGTGCACACGCCCTACGACATCTTCGGAAGTTGCTCCTCGGGAAAATTTTCCTGCAAGCCCGTCAAAGACTCCATCTCCTCAACAGTGTTGGGTAAAGGGTTTGAAAATCTCCCGTGGCGCAGCTTCTCGAAGATGTCGTCGGTGCACACTCCCTACAACATCTTCGGAAGTTGCTCGTCGGGAAAAATTTCCTGCAAGCCCGTGAAAGACAGAGGCGGGAAGACAGAGGCGGGAAGAAATGGTGGGGAAGACAGAGGCGGGAAAGAACTGGCGGGAAGAGGGGCGCGGAAAGACAGAGGCGGCCGGGAAGAACTTGTGGGAAGCGGGGGCGGGAAGACATATGAGGGAAGAAATTGGTTATTTCTATACCTGAGCTCTCTTTCCTTGTGATAGCCATCGTGCTTGAAGTACATATATCTTGCTATCACTTGTGCTACATATATCTTGTGCCTATCTTGCTTAGCTCTATTTGCTATTGTTACACTTAGTTGAGCTTAGCATATTTAGGGTTTGTGCTTGTAAACTAAACGATAGTTTAATTCCGCATTCTTACAAGACAAATCCGCAAGAGTTTTTTAATTGCCTATTCACCCCCCCCTCTAGGCGACATCTCGATCTTTCAATTGGTATCAGAGCAAGGTCTCTCCTTGTTTAAGGCTTCACCGCCTTGAGAGTAAAGATGTCGGCTAGTAATTTAGTGTATAATGACACAATTATCTTTGTTGGCACAAATTATCTTTTGTGGCGAAATTGCTTGCATTCCAATCTTCGGACCTTGTGTCCAAACATTGAGCAATTTCTAGATGTAGGTTTTTCTCCTCCGATGGATCCTCAAAATCTATCTTTAGAGGATGAGAAAAACTTACACATTGAAGCTCAAGTATCTAATGAGCTTTTATTCTCCTTGAGACCAGATTTTCGTAGGTTCTTGATATATATAAAGCGAAAGTCGTCTCATGAGATGTGGATCAAGCTTAAGGAAATGTTTGGTGGATCCATTTCTCATTTGGTCGGTGGTGTCTCTGAGGATCTCTCTTCTCCTTCACATCATGAAGAGCTCCAAGTTGCTTCCACCTCCGGCCGTGATGAGTTCTCATCTTCTTCCACTTCACCAACGTGTAGCAATACACGAGGTAATGATATGGTGAGTGGTGAGGAAAATTGCAATGATGATAGTGTGCTCAATAGTGATGATTCTTCATCTCTATCCCATTGCAATGATTCCTCTTTGGACTTAAACACATCTAGCATTGAAAATAATCTACATGCTTGTGTTGATAGTCCTTGCATATCATGTGTAAATTGCTTACATAGATCTCATGATGATATGCTTGCCTGTCTAGCTCCCATAATCAAAATGCTTCTATTTCCTCTAGTTGCTTCTTGACTAACAATGTAGAGGAAACCGAACAATCTATGGATCAAGACATGATTTCAAATGAGGATTCAAGAATATCTTCATCTTCATCCTCCGGTATGCACATGTGCCTTATGGCAAATGGATCAAAGGTATCTCCTACTTTGACTCCTAATACTTCCTCTAATGATGAGAGTGATGATGATGATGATAATGATGAATAATACAATACTTTGTTGCATGATATGGGAATGGTATATGCTTCTCTCCATGGTAATAAAGAAGCTCGTGCTAATCTTGAACAATCTATGGAAACCTTGAATAAATACAAGGAAACCATAGTGGAGTTAGAATCTCATATTGAAAATAGGAGACTAAGAATTGAACTCCTCAAGCAAGAGTTAAAAGATGAGAAGCATACAAACTTTATGCTTACACAAAAAATTGAATCCTATGAGCTTGAAAATGAAAAAACTATTGTTGATGCTTGTGCTACTAACTCTACTTCTTATGAACCATCTATCTTAAAGGAGAATGTTGAGCTAAGGGATCAACTTTATTGGCTAACTAGCAATTGTAGGGAATTGGAAGAAAGCAATAAAACGCTCTCACACTCTCTTGAGGATCTTCTAACTTCCTACGATGAGCTAAAGTTAGCTCATTAGGCAAGTATCACTAAAGTAGTATCTTGTGAGCCTCATGTGGACATTAGCACAACCTCAACTCAAAATGCTATTTTGCCTTGTGCTAGTCCTAGTAGTCCATCTAGTCAAACTAGTGATACACCTTGTGTTGGATTACTTGCTTTGCCTTGTTGCTCTAACAATGAAGCTTCTACTTCATCTAGTACTTGTATTTCTACTAACCATGTGGAGGAAATCAAAGAGCTCGAGGCCCAAGTCCTTTCTTTGAAGAAAGACTTGGAAAAGCGTCATGAAGGGAAATCCGCACTTGACAAGATGCTAAGTGTGCAACAATCCCCCAATGACAAGAGTAGACTTGGATTCAACACCAATAACAACAACAAGAGCAACAAGAAGAAGGGCCAAGACAAAGTCAAGGATCCGGCCAAGTTGGTTTGCTTCAAGTGCAATGTTGAAGGGCATCATGTTAGGTCATGCCCATTGAAGAAGAAGAAGCACTTGAGTGAGAAACAACAAGGGAAACGGCCACAAGGTCAAAGTCAAGGATCCGGCCAAGTTGGTTTGCTTCAAGTGCAATGTTGAAGGGCATCATGTTAGGTCATGCCCATTGAAGAAGAAGAAGCACTTGAGTGAGAAACAACAAGGGAAACGGCCACAAGGTCAAGGTCAAGCTCATGCTCAACCTCAAGTTGAAGATAGGCCACTTCCCAAGAAGAATCAAGATATTGTTCCCCAAGAGAACAAATCAATAAAGAAGAGAAAGGGGAACACTTGCTACTTATGTCGTGAGAAGGGGCACTTTTCTTCTTCTTGCTTAGGTGGTACCTTATCTAACTCTATAATTGTTGATGCTGATTATTCTCTAGGGAAGGATAAGGATGGCAATGTGTTTGCTAAGTTTGTTGGAACTCAAAGTGGTCTCAAGAAAAGGACCATTTGGGTTGCCAAGCCTATTGTGACTAACCTCTTAGGACCCAACTTGGTTGGGGACCAACAAGCTCAAACTTGATCAATAGTTGCATGTGGAGGTCCTTGGAGACTTGGCTACTTCATGAAGAATTAAGGGATCTTCATATATTATATTTTGACCAAGCCAAGTCGTATGGATTATCATCTATATCTTATATCCAATGTTCCTCTTTGCGGTAACTTATACTTCAACTCATCATATTTATTGTAAGTTACTTGCCCCTTTACATGTTTGGTTTTGTACCAAATATGTGTGTGTATGTGTTGTGTCTTACTTACCTATCTTGTGTATTCAAGTATATTTGTTTGATTCATCATATACTTGTGTATTGTTGTGAGCCTAATGCATCTTGATGACATCTTATTTGGCTCTCTTTGAGTGATTAATGGAACATCCCATTTTGGGGGAGTGATATGCATTGTGCATCTCTCTTTCTTTAAAATGTGTGTATATGGGTACCACCACTTAGTATTGATATTGCAAGATTATCTAGTCACTATGTGGTGTGTCATACTCATGAGAAATTCAAATTCTAAATGTCCATTAATCATCTCTAGTCAAATTTTAGTTGCCTCTTGTTTATAAGAAATGTTTTATCACATTATGGGGGAGTAATATGTTTTGTACATATCACAAGCCTAGAAAATGTGAACATATGAGGTTATGCCACTTAGAGTTGATGCTCTTAATTATCTTGTTCCTAGGTGGCATGTTTGCTCAAACAAGCTCCACTTCTATTGAAAAACTTTTATTGCTCATCTTATGGATTCTTGTTTGAGTAAGAAATTATTGGTACGGTTTTTCCTCAAATACATATCTCTATATCTTATTTGGGACACCGATTGTTTCAAGTTATTCTAATCATTGACGTGCGTGATTGTTTGACTAGTTGAAGCTATCAAGAATCTTCATCCATGCATAGTGCTTAATTCTATATACTTATTCTATGCCTTTTATTGTGAAGTTGATCCTTACTTTCATTGTCAATACTCCACCGGAAATTATTTCCAATATACTCATTGTCTTTAACAATTGATAACCTTGTATGTGGTTGAATTTTTGGATCATCTTCACCTTGGATTGTTTCTTATTGCCTTATTTTATTTCCAACAAATCTTTGTTGCTCCCATGTGTCTTCTTTGTCCCTTTGAAAAATATTTTGATAAATTCTCTTGATTCATATCAAGTATTTGTTTTGGAAGACAAACCTTTTCTTTACGGTACATTGTGCCATTGTGAAAAGTGTAGAGGGTTTGGTTTGTTTTTTCGAACCTTGCTCTTTTGGGAGTTTTGCTATCTCATTCCTTCTTCTATGCTTTATTTGTTGAATGAGATAAATCTTTGAGCATGTTTGCTTTATTTCATCCTTTATGCTCAATGGTTTCTTCTTAGTTCATTTGTTGAACTTTGTTGAACAAATCTTTTGTGATTTGCGGCTTTAATATATTTTGGACAACGAATTTGTTTGGTCACATCTTTATGCCTTCTTCAATTCATTTGGTGTTTTGTCCAAAGTATATCTTTCTTGGATCTTTAAAGTCTTTATGCGTGCTTATATGTAATTTTTTTATATTTGTAGCATGTTTGCTTTCTTTGATCCATTATATAGGGTATACTCCATCAAATCCTAAATGGCTAAGATGTGCATGAAATTCAAATTTCATCTAAATACGCACATATTTATATGGAGCTGAGTGTGTCCTATATATTGTGGTTAGTCTAACCTTGGACCCAATGAGTTTGGGGACCAAGATGTACTTGAATGTTGTTTTAGGTACATTGGAGATGCAATGGAGGCTTGCCTCATTTATAAGGAAGGTGTTGTCACCATATGAGAATTGGAGACAAGCTAGGATGATCGATGAACTCTTATCTACTACATCATGCCATTGCTATCTCGGTAACAAGTATCTTATTCATGCATACTCATATAGCATTCAACCTCTTGTAAGTTGCATCTTGGCATGAAGTTCTTTATTTTTAAATTATTGCGGTTATTGAAAATTCTTTTAAATAAAACTTCTTATTGTACATTTGAGTAATTTGAGAAGATGCATACGTTGGGGATATATATAAATCATGTTTATGATTCACCTACCCAAATATGCCCTCTAGCAATTTGTTGCATATCAATTCCTCAGAGAACTCTTATGTGCAATTTTGATAAAGTTGCGGAATAAATCTCTATTTGTGATACTTGTTGCCTCTCTCAAAACATTCCAACTAGCTTTACTTCCCATATTGTTAGTTGTGATGTGTTTGAGATTTAACTTGGTTGAAGTTCATTCATATACCATAAGTAAAAATTGGAGCCATAGGCTATATATGCTTCTTAAGCAAACATCCTTTGGTATATTTTATGACTTCATCTTGGATATCTTGTCTTATCTATTTTGTTAACCTCTTGTGTGTGCATGTTTCTTTATGGATCACTTTGTCCACTTTAGAAACTCATATACATAAGAGCGTTAATCCATCACCTTGATATCCTTGTTCTTTGCCGACCATCTTTTATACTTTTGTTTTTAGTGGTGTTGGTAAAGAAGACTTATGAGTGCTTGGTTTATTTGTTTTTCTTCATGCACTCATATCTCGTAATTGCTGGACTCAAGTTATTCTTGATAAGCATATTATCTTTATCTTGGTTGTGTTCTAAATGATATAGAGGGAGTAAGGATTCCATGTTTGTGCATATTGTATTCAAATGCAAACACTATAAATTGTGCACGAACCTTGGGGAGCTTCCTTATTTTATTCAAAGCAATATATCTCTCTTATCATGATATCTTTGTTTGTCCAATTGGATCTTTGATTGCTTGCTTTATTTGTGAAAACTTTCTCCATCATGTTATTCTTATGCAATCTTTGATCCTCAATATAGTTTGACTTCCTTCAAGTATTCATCATTGGATATGTGCATTTGATTCCACCCAAATTATGAGAAGTGCACACTTTGGGGAGGATCTCACATTATGTTGGCTTTCTAAACACCCATTTTGGCACTCGAGGCCAATGGGGAAGAAGTTTAGAGGGTTTAAGGGAATGGTTTTATACTTAAGTTTGGTGTTGTGCTTAAGTGTTTTGCCTCTCATGCATTCCATATTTATATGGCTTGCATGGTTGTATATATATAGTGGAAATTGTCCCAAAGGTAATCTTGACAATGTATGCAATGAATTCATGTTCATCACACGTGCATACATCGTGGGGGAGTTTGCTCTATATATATTGGTTCTACTCACATCCCTCGCATTAGTTGTAGTTGTGAGTAGAGTTGGTTTTGATATGGGATAATAGCTTTGTGTTACTTGACCATATCAAATACAACCTCTTGTATACAACTTATTCTCGAATAAGTTGCGTACTTGTATCTAATATTCATTATATAAACCCTCTTATTGTGGTTGCCATCAATTACAAAAATGGGGGAGATTGTAAGGGTATATTGCCCCTATGTGTGGTTTTGGTAATTAATGAAAACCCCTATGGACTAATGTTTTCATTGAGTTTATATGAAGGAATATTCCACAGGTACTACTTGTATTCCATGTGTTGGATTCAAGTATGAAGGCCATGAAGGTAAAGATACACCTTGTGTATTGGCATCACACTAGTAGGAAAACCTTTATAGGCGAAGCTTAGTTCTGTGGCGCACCGTTAAAAATGCGCCACAGAAACTTATTTTGTGGTGCACCAGGCACGGTGCGCCACAGAAATAGTTTAATTTTGTGGCACACTAGCGAACCGTGCGCCACAAAAACTTGGTGGGCCCACAACCTGTCACCCCCAATCATTGGTTTTACTATTTCTATGGCGCACAAACCACAGTGCGCCACAGAAATTCCTTCTTCTGTGGCGCACGGCGACAGTGCACAGTGCGCCACATAAATAAGGTATTCTGTGGCGCACTACGCTCGGTGCGCCACAGAAATAAGGTATTCTGTGGCGCACTGCGCTCGGTGCGCCACAGAATTAGCAAACCAGATCTACAAAAGTGAGCCAACCTCCCACCTACCACACTACACAAGCCATTCTTCTTCCTCCATCTAGCTCGTCCCCCCCTTCTCTCTCATACCATTTTGGCTCTACTTTTCACTTGCTTGCGTATTTATTGCACTTACTTTGGTTGATACATAATTGGAGTTGAGGAGAAGGGTCTCCATACTCTCTCCTCCTCTCGAACTCATCGATCGCGGTCTCGTCTCGGTATCGAATCTACAAGGTGAGTAGTTGGAGGAGACATACATATGCTTGGAGGAGACATGCATATGCTTGTAAATCTTGTGTGGTCGTCGTGTGTATGGATGCTTGTTGCAGGTGAAGCGCTTGTGTGTGTGCCGGTGTGGTGCATGGATGTTTGCCGAAATGTTGATTCATTTCCGTTTCGGCAAATTTTGCACTACCCATATGTCCTACTTTGAGGAGAGGTCATGCCGAATTTTTCCGCTCCATGTAATACCTTGAGGAGAGGTACGGCCCATGCATGTGTGTGCATTTGTTGCGATTTCCTGTTCTATGTATACCATTTGCAGGCAAGCATGGTCCTCTCGATGAGTTCCGCTCGAATCTATAGATACAAGATAGACGCGAAGGAGGACATGATTCGGAACAATAGGCGCCAGATAAGATGTCCGTGTCGATCATGCAAACTCGAGCGCTGGATCAACCCTGATTCCGGACAACTGGAGGAGCACCTGGCGAGGCGCGGTTTCATGCAATACAACCGAGCGCGGCCGGCCCCATCAAATGGTGCGCATGAAGACCATGTCGAGTGAGATGACTATCATCATGAAGAAGACTATCATCATGCCGACGGGGACTATCATCATGAAGAAGAAGTCGGCGGAGAAGATCATCATGAAGAAGAAGATGCCGGCGGAGAAGATCATCATGATGAAGAAGAAGATTCCGGCGCGACCCCGCTAATTTCGGCCTTGCGGGACTCTCATGTTCAAGATCTTCTCCTCCGGGAGACGAGCAACGATAGAGTTGCAGCTAGAGAGAGAGACAAGCTGTCGCAAATGGAGAAAGACGGGATGACTCCGATCTTTCCTGGGTGTCGTCCGCGGGATACGCGCTTGCATGTAACGCTTGATTACCTGCGGATGAAGACGCGAGAACAAGTGGACCGATTCCAGCTTCAGCAAGACTTAAAATTCTGGCACGATCGTCTCCCGGAGGGAACACATTGCCAAGTAGTACCGAGGAGGCCAAGAAAGTCGTGTGTCCCCTTGACCTACCGCACGAAAAATACCATGCCTGCATTAATGATTGTGTGATTTATAGGTGCGAGTACAAGGACGAACCACATGTCCGGTGTGTGGCCACGGACGGTACAAGGTTGGGAACAAGAAGGTACCTCGAAAAGTGGTATGGTACTTTCCTATCACTCCCCGTCCGGCGGTATTTCGTGGACCCTAAGGAAGCAAAGCTCATGCAATGGCACGCGGAAAGGCGAAGCCCGAAGAAGATCCGGAGATGGGCTATATGCTGACACACCCTTCGGACGTCGGACGGTGGCAAGCATTGGACATCGCCTTCCCTAGGTTCGGGGCGACGCAAGGAACATCGAGGCTGGGTATGAGCACCGATGGACTCAATCCGTTCGGCAACCGAGTAGCACGCATAGCACCTGGCTGTGTTTGTATGGCCTTACAACCTACCCCCGTGGCTGTGCACCAAGCAAAGGTACATACACCTGAGTATTCTCATTCGGGGGCCGAAACAACCGAGTGTCGACATGCATTTGTATCTCGGGCTGCTGAAAGAGGAGTTAGACACGTTGTGGAAGACGCCACCCCGTACGTGGGACGCCTACACTAGAACTTATTTCGATATGAGAGCCGCGTTGATCACGACGGTCACGGACTATCCTGGTTACGCATATGTATCCGCCCGGGTCGGCCACGGATTCAACGAGCGTGTGAAGTGCATGGACGAGACCCCGCATCTACAACTACCAAGGGATCCCGGGTCCTCGAAAACCGTGTACCCGGGTGCTCGAAGGTGGCTTCGCTTGGATCACCCGTGGAGAAAACGCGGTGATCTGTTCAATGGTAAAGATGAGCCCGATGGACCCCCACGCCCGAGGAGCGGCGCAGAAATCGATGATCTTCTGAAAAATTGGAAGGAGTGCCCGGCACGGGAAAGAAGCGACCGAAGCCGAGCCGCTGCTCGGTGTATGGAAAGCGAGGTCTGTTTTCCACGACTTGGAGTACCTGGAAGGTCCTCCACACGCCCCATAGCCTCGATGTCATGCACATTACGAAGAACGTTACCGAGAGTACGCTGGCACTCTTTGCAGCTCGGAAAAGTCCAAGGATGGACCGAAAGCAAGATACGATCTTAAACATTTTGGCATCATGAAAGATCTTCAAGCCCCGATCGACGACGACGATGATGATGATGATGATGATCGGACGGAAGGGACTCAACGTCTCCGCAAAAGGGCTAAGAAGAACGCGGTGCAGCTTCCCGCTGCACTGCTTCATAGCGAGTCCGGAGGAGCTCGAGCTGTTTTCAGGTGCCTCCTAGGAGTGAAAGTTCCTCACGGTTACTCGGGAATATAAGCGAGATATCTGGACGTAGCGAAGAAGAGGTTCACCGGGATGAAGTCTCACGATTGCCACGTGCTAATGACGCAGATACTTCCCGTTGCGATCCGAGGCATAATGGACGAGCACATCCGTGATACGCTGTTTGGCCTTTGCAACTTTTTTGACGTTATCACTAGGAAGTCGGTCGGCGTGAGGCAGCTCAAGATGCTATAGGATGAGATCGTGGTGATACTATGTGAGCTCGAGATTTACTTCCCGCCTGCATTCTGTGATATATGCGTCCATCTCCTTCTCCATGTTGTTGAAGACATCAAGCAGCTCGGCCCAACGTTCCTCCACAACATGATGCCTTTCGAAAGGCGAACGGTGTCATGAAAGGATACGTTCGCAATAGGGCCCGTCCAGACGCAAGCATGGCCAAGGGGTTTCTAACCTACGAGTGCATCTCCTTCTGCCAGAATTATCTAAGCACCAAGGACGACGAGGATCATGTTGGTCTACCCCCAAGCACGCACCTCGGGAGGCTCGCTGGAGTCGGTCACCGCGAGGGCTACCGCTCAGTCCATGTCGGCATTGAAAATCGACGCGACGACTTTGACAGGGCTCACCGGGTCGCGCTACAACACTTAAAACTGATCGAACCTTTCGTGCAAGAGCACAAAAGCATGGTCGAGCAGAATTACATCGATATGGGCCGGCCGAGGAAGATGGGAGACGTAACCAAAAAGCACAACTCCAGCTTCACGCGTTGGTTCAAGCAAACTCAACTGGTTGAAGCACGGAGAAAAGGCCTTCTACCGAAGATGAAAAACTCATATACACCTTATCACGGGGACCCGCGCATAACGTAAGGACCTATCGGGGGTACGACATCAACGGTTACGGATTCTACACCGAGGAAAAGGACGGAAATAGTGAAAATCAAAACTCGGGAGTAACTATGCTGTCATACGCCAATGACGAGACTAATGTCAAGGAAAGATTTTTTGGAAGGATCGAGGAGATATGGGAGCTCAATTACTGTGGAGAGACGGTGCCAATGTTTCGTGTGAGATGGGCCAAGAAGGTCGAAAAAGAAGGCCGATATTTCACAACCATGGTTATACCCGATGCAAAATCGAAGAACGCATCCGCGAAAAATGAGCCATGGGTACTCGGTAGCCAAGTTGACCAATGCTTCTTCATCACCGATCCGTCGAGGCCTAGCCGTGTTGTCGTGAGGAGGGGCAAGAGGAGCATCATAGGAATGCAAGGAGACGCCAACGAGGAAGACTTGGACAAGAACGGTGACCCGAAGATTGAGGAGGAATTCGACAGGCACTTCGACATGCCTACTACTAGTAAAGTAAGAAGGAATACCTCCCTACCCTCTAAAGGTTGTCCATTCACGCGAAGAAATCTCAAGGTGGCCGGCATAAAGTGTTCAACCGCCAACAACCGAAAGGGCAAGAAGATTGCGAAGAGACGCTAGAGCTCGGAGCCGGGACGAAGAAGATCTTTTTTGGTCTATCACATGTGTGTGAGTGTGTGTGTTAGACAAGTACATGCATGTGTGTGTGAGAGAAACAAGAACATGTTTGTATGAGACAAGTAATTTATAATTCTCTACTAATTACTAAATAATGTTTGTATGAGAAAAGTACATGCATGCATGTGTGTGTGAGAATGGGCAAGAACATTGCGAACAGACGATGGAGCTCGGAGCCGGGACGAAGATCTTTTTTTGGTGTATGTGTGTGTGACAAGTACATGCATGTGTGTGTGAGAGAGACAAGAACATGTGTGTGTGAGACAAGTAATTTGTAATTGAAAATCTCTAGTAATTATTATTAAATGTTGTGTTGTTTCTTGAAAATATAACAAAAACATTTTTAAAAAGGGAAAAAAGTAGGGGCAGCCAGGGTTCGAACCTGGGTTACCCAAGCCTACCAGTGGGCTTAACCATCTGGGCTAATGCTTGTGTTTCGACGAGAACACGGCATTAACCCGATTTGTTTACCAAGTATAAATATTACGTGGCGCACCTAGTACTGCATGCGCCATAGAATTCCTTAATTACGTGGCGCATGTCCCGCTTGGTGCGCCACGAGAATTAAGGAATTCTATGGCGCATGCACAACTAGGTGCGCCCGAGATTTCTCGACTTGGTGAAATGAGCGGTTCGCTCTTCCCCCATCTCTCTCTTCCCCATTCGTATCCGCGTGACGAACCCTAGCTTCCCTGCACTCGCCACCGCCGCCTAGCACCACCGAGCAGGAGGAAGAGGAGGAGGAGGAGGAGGACCACCCCGCCCACGCTGCGAGCAGGAGGAGGAGGACCACCCCGCCCACGCCGCGAGCAGGAGGAGGAGGACCACCCCGCCCGCGCCGCGAGCAGCAGGAGGAGGAGGAGGAGGACCATCGCCTGCGCTCGCCATCACCGCCTAGCGCCGCCTTCGGTGAGATCCCTCCCTCTCCCCCGTGCCTCCCTCCCTCTCCCCTGTGCCCCTGCCCTCCCTCTCCCCTATGCCTCCCTCCCTCTCCCCTATGCCTCTCAATTTGGTTCTCAATTTGCTTAACTTCTTGCTTGGTGATGTAGTTAATTTTGATTGAGCAATTGACAATGTTGCATATACATATAGTCAAATAGAATTTTGATGGTCGGTATGAATTTTGATGTAGTGCTTGTTGTAGCTTGTGTGGACATTCAATTTATGAATTTTGATGTGTTAGTCAAATAGAAATTTGATGGTCAGTATGAATTTTGATTTAGACAGATGATAAGAATTTTGACAATGTTTAAAAGAGGGTTAACAGAGAGTCAGTATGAATTACTGGAACCATTTATTGATGAACTGTGCATTCATAATGATTCAATTAGTTTGCATATAATGAATGGATGCCAAAATGTAGATATTAATCTTGTCATTTAGTAAGAACAGAATTAGGGTGAGAGTTAGTGATCATGTGTGTGTTGCATGTGCTAGTGAAAGCTAATGATGCTACTGGTTTAAATGGAAATGATGAAATGATGCTATGATGCTATGATGAAATGATGAAATGTACAAGCTAGAAATTGATTTAGATTCTCTTGTTCATGCAAATGATGCTACTGGTTTAAATGTAAATGCAAATGATGCAGTCAAATGCTATTTAATTTATTGCTTGCTATTTTTTTAATTCATTGGTTGCTGTTTTTTTAATTCATTGCTTGCACTAGAGCTAATAAAGTTCTTACTATTTTGTTGGCAGTAGAAAATTTAGGTCTAGAAAATGAAAATGCTTGGGTTAATAAAATGAAATGCTACTGCCTAGGATTTGTTAATAAAATGAAATGCTACTGCCTAGGTTTAGAAAATGAAAATGCTTGGGTTAATTCACCTCTGGCCACCTCTGCCCTAGCAAGAATATTCCTCTGAACCAAAAATACCTCTGCTAGCAAGAATGAAGTTTGTTTAAATGAAAATTAAAATGAAGCTGCTACTACTCTGTTGATGTACATGGTTCAATAAAATGAACAATGCAGTAGGTTTTTTAATACAATGCCATAGGTTTTTTAATACAAATGAAAAAATGAACAAGCTAATGATGAAATGATACTTGCCTAGTTGATTTTGAATGAAATGCTACTGCCTACTATTGAAGTCATTTTTCTAAGTCATTAGCTACTGCCTTGGCTGCACTAAATATGCTAACGAGTTGGTTAAAAATATGCTCCAGGTTTGTTGTAGTGCTCCAGGTGATTGCTCCAGGTTTTGTTTGATGTATTGTAGATTCTCCAGATTAATTTGTTGTAGATGCTCCAGGTTAATAATATCTGTTGTATTGGAACTATATATGTCCAGCAATATATGTCCAGGTTTTCTGGTTTGTAGTACTAACTGATATGGTGGATATATGGTGGATATGGTGCAATTTTGTATGTTGGATATGGTGGATATATGGTGTATATGGTGGATATTTTTGCAGGGATTTCATTGAGTTGCCCATTTCTCCCGAAGCGTTGATTAACTTCTGTTTCGATTGAGAAATGGGCACTCCTACGTAGGAAAAAATAGCAAAGGTCATGCCGAATTTTTTGGTTGACCTTTGTACTAACTTTTTGCCTCTTTTTAATGAAGTGCAAATAAACATGTCGGGCAGCACTTCTAAGCCCAGGAGCCAGAACGAAGAAGCGAGAGAGGCCAACAAGGACTTCTGGGAGGGCTACGAGCAGCCCCGGAAGGCCGCCGCCGAGTCGCCCAGCGATGTGGAAGAGGGCCGGGACGCCGCCTCCGAGGGAGAGGGCCGGGGGGCCGCCACCGACACCGGCGACGATGACGATACCTGGGACGCTGCCGCCGAGACCGGCGAAGAGACGACCGGTGAAGAGAACGCGGCCAACCGCACGGAAGGTGATAGCGGCGGCAACCCTCGGGAGGGTAAGAAGAAGAGGACGGCGAGGAGGCCAAGGAGGGATCGGAGGCCGCAAGTGCTCGCCAACTTCACCGATGCTATCACGGTAGTCTCCGAAAGTGGCCTACCCTTGGAGCCTTCGTGGGTTGCCAAAGGGTACGGCATGCAACTAGGGTGCATCGTCCGGTGAAACCGTGCCGATCCTAACTCGGGACCTCGAAGCAAGGAGAACGAGGCTCTCGCCCAATCCCTCCTCCGGAAGCTTCACCAACGATACACGTTCCCGGAGCCATTCAATAAGAAGGTGGACTCTTTAGCTCTCACGAAGATGAGCACCGCCTTGAGCAGTCTGGAAGAACCGGCTGAAGACAAAGATCGATGCCGGTGAAAGGCTGGGAGAGGATAAGTACCAAAGACCCGTCGATATCCTTAGAAGACTTTAATGCATTCAAGTCTTACTTACGGACCGACAGTGTTAAAAAATGGACCGCCTGGGGGAAGAAAATGCGGGACTTGAACTTAGGGACCCACCATTGCGGAAGCGGCGGTTACCGAGGAAAACAGCCCACTTGGGACAAGGAGGATGCCGAGATGGTACGTGATGGCGTGTATTTCACACGTTCGTTGGGCAACCCCAAGAGGAAGGTATGATGCGCACAGCAGCAAGTTTTCCCTCAGAAAGAAACCAAGGTTTATCGAACCAGGAGGAGCCAAGAAGCACGTTGAAGGTTGATGGCGGCGGGATGTAGTGCGGCGCAACACCGGAGATTCCGGCGCCAACGTGGAACCCGCACAACACAACCAAAGTACTTTGCCCCAACGAAACAGTGAGGTTGTCAATCTCACCGGCTTGCTGTAACAAAGGATTAACCGTATTGTGTGGAAGATGATTGTTTGCGAGAAAATAGTAAAAACAAGTATTGCAGCAGATTTGTATTTCGGATTAAAGAATGGACCGGGGTCCACAGCTCACTAGAGGTGTCTCTCCCATAAGATAAAAGCATGTTGGGTGAACAAATTACAGTTGGGCAATTGACAAATAGAGAGGGCATAACAATGCACATACATGACATGATAAGTATAGTGAGATTTAATTGGGCATTACGACAAAGTACATAGACCGCCATCCAACTGCATCTATGCCTAAAAAGTCCACCTTCAGAGTTATCATCCGAACCCCTCCAGTATTAAGTTGCAAAGCAACAGACAATTGCATTAAGTATGGTGCGTAATGTAATCAACAACTACATCCTCGGACATAGCGCCAATGTTTTATCCCTAGTGGCAACAAGACAACACAACCTTAGAACTTTCATCACATCGTCCAGTGTCAATGCGGGCATGAACCCACTATCGAGCATAAATACTCCCTCTTGGAGTTAAAAGTAAAAACTTGGCCGAGCCTCTACTAGTAACGGAGAGCATGCAAGATCATAAACAACACATATGTAATAACTTGATAATTAACATAACATGGTATTCTCTATCCATCGGATCCCGACAAACACAACATATAGAATTACGGATAGATGATCTTGATCATGTTAGGCAGCTCACAAGATCCAACAATGAAGCACAATGAGGAGAAGACAACCATCTAGCTACTGCTATGGACCCATAGTCCAGGGGTGAACTACTCACTCATCACTCCTCGAGGCTTGACCATGGCGTGTAGAGTCCTCCCGAGATGACCCCTCCCAAGCAGGTGCCTGAG